>NW_026111682.1:0-300000 GCF_024679095.1 Eriocheir sinensis
ACATAAAATATTGTAAATTTGTGTCAAAATATATAAACAAATACACATAAAATAACGTAAATTTGTATGAAAAATATATACAAAATACACATAGAATAATGTCAATTCGTATCAAAATGAATAAGCAGAATATCAATAATATAATGTATATATGTATGAAAATAAAGATGCAAAATACCCAAAAAATAAAGCATATGTTTATAAAAATACAGATACAAAAATACACATCGAATAATTAAATTTGTATTAAAATTAATACACAAAATGCGTATATAATAAGGTAAATTTGTATTGAAAAAATATACAATATACACGTTTACTCATACAAATTTATATTATTTTATTGGTATTTTGTTTATTTATTTTGATACGAATTACATGATTATATGTGTATTTTGTACATATTTTTTTTATACGTATTTACATTATTTAATGTGTATTTTGTTTATATATTTTCATACAAATTTACGTTATTATATGTGTATTTGTATAAATATTTTGATACAAATTTACTTTATTTCATGTATTTTGTATATATATTTCAATTCAAATTTAGCTTATTTTGTGTGTATTTTGTATATATTTCATACAAATTTAATTACTTCTGTGTATTTTGTATATAGTTTATATAAATTTACGTTATTTTATGTGTATTGTATATTTATATATATAAATACACATTCTTTTATTGGTATTTTGTTTATTTATTTTGATGAATTTACAATTTTATACGTATTTACTTCATTTTATGTGTATTTTATATATATATTTTATAAAATCTACGTTATTATATGTGTATTCGTATATATTTTTTGAAACAAATTTACATTCTTTTATATGTATTTTGCATATCTATTTCAATACAAATTTACCTTTTTTGATGTGTATTTTTAGTATATATATTTTTATAAATAAAAAGGCGTTATTTTATGGGTATTTTGTATTTATTTTCATACAAATTACATTATTTTAATATTCTGTGTATTTATTATTTGATACGATTTTACATTATTCTATTTGTGTTTTTACATATTTTTATACAAATTTACGTTATTTTAAGTGTATTTGTTTATGTATTTTCATTCAAATTTACATTATTTTATGTGAATTTTGTGTATGTATTTCAATACAAATTTACCTAATTTTATGTGTATTATGTATATTTATTTTCATACAAATTTAAAATATTTTTGTGTATTTTTGTATATACATAGTTTGATAGAAATTTAGGTTATTTTATGTGTATTTTGTATATCTATTTTCATACAAATACACATTCTTTTATTGATATTTTGTTTATTTATTTTGACGCGAGTTTTATGTGAATTTGTTTTCATTTCATACAAATTTACATTATTTTATGTGTATTTTGTACATGTATTTAAAAACAAATTTAACTAATTATATGTGTATTTTGTATATCTATTTTCATACAAATTGAAATTTATTTTTTTGTTTCTTTGTATATATTTTTATTCAAATTTTCGTAATCTTCTAAAAATATATATACCAAAATACACATAAAATATTTAAATTTGCATTGAAATAAATATACAAAATGCACATACAATAAGGTAAATTTGTATTGAAAGAGATATGCAAAAATACATATAAAACAATGTAAATTTGTTTCAAAATATATATACGAATACAAATAAAAAAACGTAGATTTCTATAAAAATATATATACAAAATACACATAAAATTAAGTAAATACGTATAAAAAAATGTATACAAAATACACATAAAATAATGTAAATTCGATTTAAAATAAATAAACAAAATACCAATAAAAGAATGTGTATTTGGATAAATATAAATATACAAAATACATATACAAAATAAACATAAAATAAGGTAGATTTGTAATAAAATATATGTACAAAATACGTACACATAAAATAATGTAAATTTATATGAAAATATATATACAAATACACATAAAATACCATGAATTTGTATAACGATATATATTCAAAATAAATATTAAATAATGTAAAAGCGTATAAAAATATATATACAAAGTACATATAAAATAATGTAAATTCGTATCAATATAAATCAACAAAACACCAGTAAAATAATATATATTTGAATGAAAATAAATTTACAAAATACACATAACATAACTAAAATTTGTATTAAAATATATACAAAAATACATAGAAATAATTTGAGGTTGTATGAAAATAGATATACAAAATACACATAAAACTAGGTAAATTTCTTTTGAAATGTATATACAAAATAGCCATAAAATATTGTAAATTTGTGTTAAAATATATAAACAAATACACATAAAATAACGTAAATTTGTATGAAAAATATATACAAAATACACATAGAATAATGTCAATTCGTATCAAAATGAATAAGCAGAATATCAATAAAATAATGTATATATGTATGAAAATAAAGATGCAAAATACCAAAAAAATTAAGCATATGATTATAAAAATACAGATACAAAAATACACATCGAATAATTAAATTTGTATTAAAATTAATATGCAAAAAGCGTATATAATAAGGTAAATTTGTATTGAAAAAATATACAATATACACGTTTACTCATACAAATTTATATTATTTTATTGGTATTTTGTTTATTTATTTTGATACGAATTACATGATTATATGTGTATTTTGTACATATTTTTTTATACGTATTTACATTATTTAATGTGTATTTTGTTTATATATTTTCATACAAATTTACGTTATTATATGTGTATTTGTATAAATATTTTGATACAAATTTACTTTATTTCATGTATTTTGTATATATATTTCAATTCAAATTTAGCTTATTTTGTTTGTATTTTGTATATATTTTCATACAAATTTAATTACTTCTGTGTATTTATGTATATAGTTTTATATAAATTTACGTTATTTTATGTGTATTTTGTATATTTATATTTATACAAATACACATTCTTTTATTGGTATTTTGTTTATTTATTTTGATACGAATTTACATTATTTTATGTGTATTTTGTATACATTTTTTTATACGTATTTACTTCATTTTATGTGTATTTTGAATATATATATTTATAGAAATCTACGTTATTCTATGTGTATTCGTATACATATTTTGAAACAAATTTACATTGCTTTATATGTATTTTGCGTATCTATTTCAATACAAATTTACCTTATTGTATGTGTTTTTTATATATTTATTTTAATACAAATCTAATTTTTTTATGTGTATTTTGGTATATATATTTTTATAAATAAAAAAAATGCGTTATTTTATGGGTATTTTGCCTCTTTATTTTCATACAAATTTACATTATTTTATTAATATTCTGTGTATTTATTTTGATACGATTTTCCATTATTCTATTTGTGTTTTGTATATATTTTTTTATACAAATTTACGTTATTTTAAGTGTATTTGTTTATATATTTTCATTCAAATTTACATTATTTTATGTGTATTTTGTATATGTATTTCCATACAAATTTACCTAATTTATGTGTATTTTGTATATTTATTTTCATACAAATTTAAAATATTTTTGTGTATTTTTGCATATAGTTTGATACAAATTTAGGTTATTTTATGTGTATTTTGAATATCTATTAATATATATACAAAATACATATGAAATTATGTAAATACGTATAAAAATATATATACAAAATACATATCAAATAATGTAAATTCGTGTCAAAATAAATAAACAAAATATCATGAAAAGAATGTGTATTTGTATGAAAATAGATAATAGATAATAAATTTGTATTAAATATATATGCAAGATACACATTAAATAATGTAAATATGTATAAAAATGTATATACAAAAAACAAATAGAATAATGTAAAATCGTATCAAAATAAATACACAGAATATTAATAAAATAATGTAAATTTGTATGAAAATAAAGATGCAAAATTCTCATAAAATAGCGCATTTCTTATAAAAATATATATACCAAAATACACATAAAATTTTTAAATTTGTATTGAAACAATTATACAAAATGCATATACAATAAGATAAATTTGTATTGAAAGAGATATGCAAAAATACATATAAAACAATGTAAATTTGTTTCAAAATATATATACGAATACAAATAAAAAACGTAGATTTCTATAAAAGTATATATACAAAATACACATAAAATTAAGTAAATACGTATAAAAAAATTTATTCAAAATACACATAAAATAATGTAAATTCGAATTAAAATAGATAAACAAAATACCAATAAAAGAATGTGTATTTGGATAAATATAAATATACAAAATACACATACAAAATAAACATAAAATAAGGTAGATTTGTAATAAAATATATGTACAAAATACACATACAATAATGTAAATTTATATGAAAATATATATACAAATACACATAAAATACCATGATTTTGTATAAAATATATATTCAAAATAAATATTAAATAATGTAAGAGCATATAAAAATATATATACAAAGTACATATAAAATGAAAATTAAGATGCAAAATACCTATAAAATAACGCATTTTTTTATAAAATTATTGATACCAAAATACACATAAAATATTTGAACTTGTATTAAAATAAATATACAAAATGCACATACAATAAGGTAAATTTGTATTGAAATAGATATGCAAAATACATATAAAATAATGTAAATTTGTTTCAAAATATATATACGAATACACATAAAATAACGTAGATTTCTATAAAAATACATATACAAAATACACATAATATTAAGTAAATACGTATAAAAAAATGTATACAAAATACACATAAAATAATGTAAATTGGTATAAATGTAAATAAACAATATACCAATAAAAGAATGTGTATTTGTATAAATATAAATATACAAAATGCACATAAAATAACGTAGATTTATATAAAACTATATACATAAAATAACGCAAATTTCTATAAAAATATATGTACAAAAATGAACATAAAATAAATATCCATAAAAATATATATACAAAACACCCTTTAGATAATGTAAATGAGTATAAAAATATGTATACAAAATACCTATGAAATAATCTAAATTCGTATCGAATTAAATTAAGAAATACCAATAAAATAATGTAATTTTGGATGAAAATATATATACAAAATACACATAAAATAACCAAAATACAAATACAAGTATACACATAAAATAATTTAAAATTGAATGAAATAAATATACAAAATAAACATAAAATAAGGTAAATTTGTAATGAAATATATGAAAAAATACACATAAAATAATATAAATTTGTATGAAAATATATATGCAAATACACATTAAATAACATGAATTTGTATAAAATTTGTATCAAAATATATACTTATACACACAATAAAATAACGTAATTTTTTTATGAAAATGTATATACAAAATACACATAAAATAATTTAAATACGTAGAAAAATATATATACAAAAAACACATGAAATAATGTAAATTTGTATGAAAATATATAAACAAATACACATAAAATAATGTAAATTTGGATAAAATATATATACAAAATGAACATTAAATAATGTAAATATGTATAAAAAATATATATAAAATACACATAGAATAATGTTAAATCGTATCAAAATAAATAAAGAGAATATCAATAAAATAATGTAAATTTGTATGAAAATAAAGATGCAAAATATCCATATAATAACGCATATTTGCATAAAAATATATATACAAAAATACATATAAAATAGTTAAGTTTGTATTAAAATAAATATACAAAATGCACGTACAATAAAGTAAATTTGTATTGAAATAGATATGCAAAATACACATCAATAATGTAAATTTGTATCAAAATATATATACGAATACTCATAAAATAGAGTAAATTTCTATGAAAATATACATACAAAATAGATATACAAAATACACACATAACTAGTTAAATTTGTATTTAAATACATGTACAAAAAACACATAAAATAATGTAGATTTGTATGAAATGAAAACAAATACATTTTATATAAAATATATATACAAAATACACATAGAATAATGTAAAATCATATCAAAATAAATACACAGAATATCAATAAAATAATATAATATAAATTTGTATGAAAATAAAGATGCAAAATACCCATAAAATAAAGCATATTTTTATAAAAATACATATACAAAAATACACATAGATTAATCAAATTTGTATTAAAATTAATATACAAAATGCACATACAATAAGGTAAATTTGTATTGAAAAAATATGCAAAATACACATAAAATAATGTAAATTTGTTTCAAAATATATATACGAATACACATAAAATAACGCAGATTTCTATAGAAATATATATACAAAATACACTTGAAATAATGTAAATACGTATAAAAATATATATACAAAATACACATTAAATAATGTTAATTCGTGTCAAAATAAATAAACAAAATATCATGAAAAGAATGTGTATTTGTATGAAAATAGATATACAAAATACACATAAAATAACCTAAATTTGTATAAAACTATATACAAAAATTCACAAAAATAATTTAAACTTGTTTGAAAATAAATATACAAAAAACATATAAAAATAGGTAAATTTGTATTGAAATACATATACAAAATACACATAAAATAATGTAAATTTGAATGAAAATATATAAACATATAGACTTAAAATAACGTAAATTTGCATCAAATATATATACAAAAAAAACATTAAATAATGTAAATATGTATAAAAAAATATATACAAAACACAAATAAAATAATGTAAAATCGTATCAAAATAAATACAGAAAATATTAATAAAATAATGTAAATATGTATGAAAATTAAGATGCAAAATACCCATAAAGGAACGCATTTTTTATAAAAATATAAATACGAAAAAACATAAAATATTTGATTTTGTATTAAAATAAATAGATATACAAAATACACATAAAATAAGCTAAATTTGAATTGAAATATATATACAAAATACATAAAATAACGTAAATATGTATCATAATACCTATACAAATACTCATATAATAACGTAAATTTGTATAAAAATATATAAACAAAATACACATTAAATAATGTAAATACGTATAAAAAATGTAAAAAATACACAAATAATCATGTAATTCGTATCAAAATAAATAGACAAAATACCAATAAAATAATGTAAATTTCTATGAGAAAACATATACAAAATACACATAAATAACGCAAATATCAATAAAAATATATATAATATAATATATTTTTATACATATTTAAAATATTTAATGTATATTTTGTATATATATATTTTATCTAAATTTACGTGATTTTATATGTATTTGTTTATATATTTTCATACAAATTTACATTATTTTATGTGAGTTTTGTATATGTATTTCAATACAAATTTGCCTAACTTTATGTGTATTTTGCATATCTATTTTCAAACAAATTTAAATTATTTTTGTGTATATTTGTATATATTTTTTATACAAATTTTAGTTATTTTATTTGTTTTTTGTATATATATTTTCCTACAAATATACATTCTTTTATTGGAATTTTGAGTATTTAATTTTTTACGAATTTACATTATTTTATGTGTATTTTGTATATATATTTTTCTACGTATTTAAACTATTTTATGTGTATTATATATATACATTTTCATAAAAATTTACGTTATTTTATTGTGTGTATTCGTATATATTTTGAAACATTTTATACAAATTTATGTTATTTTATGTGTATTTGTATATATATTTTCATACAAATCTATATTATTTTATGTGTATTCTTACATATATTTTATTACAAATTTACCTTATTTTATGTTTATTTTGTATATTTATTTTATTCAATTTTAAATTATTTAATGTGTATATTTGTATTTGTATTTAGGTTATTTTATGTGTTTTTATATATATTTTCATCCAAAACTACGTTATTTTATTGTTTTCTTAATTTAACTCGATACGAATTTAGATTATTTCATAGGTATTTTGTATACATATTATTATGCTCATTTACATTATCTAATGTGTTTTTTGTATATATATTATTATGCAAACTAATTTTATGTGCATTTTTGTACATATATTTTTATAGAAACTTAAAACGTTATTTTATGTGTATTTTGTATATGTTTTCTCATACAAATTTACATTATTTAATTAGTTTTTTGTTTATTTATTTTGATACGAATGACTTGATTATTGATGTATTTTGTAAATATTTTTTTATACGTATTTACATTACTTAATGTGTATTTTGTATATATATTTTTTTTACAAATTTACGTTATTATATGTGTATTTGTTAAAAATATTTTGAAACGAATTTACTTTATTTTATGTATTTTGTATATATATTTAAATTAAAATTTATCTTATTTTGTGTGTATTTTTTATATATATTTTCATACAAATTTAATTACTTCTGTGTATTTTTGTATATAGTTTTATACAAATTTACCTCATTTTATGTGCATTTTTGTATATTTATATTTATACAAATACACATTCTCTTATTGGTATTTTGTTTTTTTATATTTATACGAATTTACATTATTTTATGTGTATTTTGTATACATTTTTGATTCGTATTTACTTAATTTTATTTGTATTTTGTATATATATATTTATAGAAATCTACGTTATTTTATGTGTATTCGTATATATATTTTGAAACAAATTTACATTGTTTTATATGTTTTTTGCATATCTATTTTAATACAAAATTACCTTATTGTATGTGCATTTTGTATATTTATTTTAATACAAATTCAAATATTTTATGTGTATTTAGGTATATATAATTTTATAAAAAATGCGTTATTTTATAGGTATTTTGCATCTTAGTTTTCATAGAAATGTACATTATTTATTAATATTCTGTGTATATATTTTGATACGATTTTATATTATACTATTTGTGTTTTGTATATATTTTTTTATACATATTTTCATTATTTAATGTGTATTTTTTATATATATTTTATACAAATTAACGTCATTTTAAGTGTATTTGTTTATATAATTTCATTCAAATTTATATTATTTTAAGTGTATTTTGTATATGTATTTCAATACAAATTTACCTAATTTTATGTGTATTTTGTATATTTATTTTCATACAAATTTAAATAATTTTTGTGTTTTTTTGTATATACATATAGAGTAAATTTCTATGAAAATATATATTCAAAATACATATAAAATTATGTAAATAAGTATAAAAATATATATATCAAATACACCTAAAAAAATGAAAATTCGTATCAAAATAAATAAACAAAATTCCGATAAAAGAACGTATATTTGTAGGAAAATAAATATACAAAATACACATAAAATTACGAGAATTTGAATGAAAGTATATACAAAAAAACAAAAAAATAAATTTCAATTTGTATGAAATTAGATATACAAAATACACATATAATTAGTTAAATTTGTATTTAAATACATGTACAAAATACACATAAAATAATATAAATTTGTATGAAATGGAAACAAATTCACATAAAATAACGTACATTTGTATAAAATAGATATACAAAATATACATAGAATAATGTAAAATCGTATCAAAATAAATACACAGAATGTCAATAAAATAATGTAGTTTTGTATGAAAATAAAGATGCAAAATACCCATAAAATAAAGCATTTTTTTTTTTAAATACATATACAAGAATACACAAGGAATAATTAAATTTGTATTAAAATTAATATACAAAATGCACGTACAATAAGGTAAATTTGTATTGAAAAAATATACAAAATGCACATTAAAGCGTAAATTTGTTTAAAAATCTATATACGAATACACATAAAATAACGTAGATTTCTATAGAAATATATATACAAAATACACATGAAATGATGTAAATACGTATAAAAATATATATATACAAAATACACATTAAATAATTTAAATTCTCGTCAAAATAGATAAACAAAATATCAATAAAAGAATGTGTATTTGTATGAAAATAGATATACAAAATACTCATAAAATAACCTAAGTTTGTATAAAACTAAATACAAAAATACACAAAAATAATTTAAATTTGTATGAAAATAAATATACAAAATACACATAAAATTAGGTAAATTTGTATTGAAATACATATACAAAATACACATAAAATAATGGAAATTTGAATGAAAATATATAAACATATACACTTAAAATAACTTAAATTTGTATCAAATATATATACAAAATACTAATTAAATAATGTAAATATGTATAAAAAAATATATACAAAACACAAATAGAATAATGTAAAATCGTATCAAAATAAATACACAGAATATTAATTAAATAATGTAAATTTGTATGAAAATAAAGATGCAAAATAGCCATAAAATAACGCATTTTTTATAAAAATATATATACCAAAATACACATAAAATATAAAAATTTGTATTAAAATAAATATAAAAAAAGCACATACTGTAAGGTAAATTTGTATTGAAATAGATATGCAAAATACATATAAAACAATGTAAATTTGTTTCAAAATATATATACGAATACACATAAAATAACGTTGATTTCTATAAAAATATATACAAAATACACATAAAATGAAGTAAATACATATTAAAAAATGAATACAAAATTCACATAAAAATCGTATCAAAATAAATAAACAAAATACCAGTAAAAGAATGTGTATTTGTATAAATATAAATATAGAAAATACACATAAAATATCGTAAATTTGTATAAAACTATATACAAAAATACACTGAACAAATACACATTTTTTTATTGGTATTTTGTTTATTTATTTTGTTTCGAATTTATATTATTTTATGAGTATTTTGTTTACATTTTTTTATACGTATTTACCTAATTTTATGTGTATTTTGTATATATATTTTTATAGAAATCTACGTTATTTTATGTGTATTCGTATATATATTTTGAAAGAAATTTACAATTTTTTATAAGTATTTTTGAATATCTCTTTGAACAGAAGTTTACCTTATTGTATGTGCATTTTGTATATTTATTTTAATACAAATTTAAATATTTTATGTGTATTTTGGTATATATATTTTTATAAGAAATGCACTATTTGATGGGAATTTTGCATCTTAATTTTCATACAAATTTACATTATTTTATTAATATTCGGTGTATTTATTTTGATACGATTTTACATTATTCTATTTGTTTTTTGTATATATATTTTTTTTTATACATATTTACATTATTTAATGTGTATCTTGCATATATATTACATACAAATTTATTATCTATTATTCTATGTGTATTTTTGTATATGTATTTAAAAAAAAAAATATGCTTTATCTTATGGGTATTTTGCATCTTTATTTTCATACAAATTTAAATTATTTTATTGATATTCTGTGTACCTATTTTGATACGATTTTACATTATTCTATGTATAATAAAAATAAATTCAGAATTCACAAAAATAGATATGCAAAATACATATAAACAATGTAAATTTGTTTCAAAATATATATACGAATACACATGAAATAAGGTAGATTTCTATAAAAATATATATACAAAATACACATAAAATTAAGTAAATACGAATAAAAAAGGTATACAAAATACACATAAAATAATGTAAATTAGTATCAAAATAAATAAACAAAATACCAATAAAAGAATGTGTATTTGTATAAATATATATATACAAAATACACATTAAATAATATAAATTTGTTTAAAACTATACAAAGTACACATGAAATGATGTAAATTCGTATAAAAATATATATACAAAATACACATTAAATAATGTAAATTCGCGTCAAAATAAATAAACAAAATATAAATAAAAGAATGTGTATTTGTATGAAAATAGATATACAAAATACACATAAAATCACCTAAATTTGTATCAAACTATATACAAAAATACACAAAAATATTTTAAATTTGTATGGAAATAAATATACAAAATACACATAAAATTAGGTAAATTTGTATTGAAATACATACACAAAATACACATAAAATAATGTAAATTTGAATGAAAATACATAAACAAATACACTTAAAATAACGTAAATTTGTATAAAAAAAAATGTACAAAACACAAATAGAATAATGTAAAATCGTATCAAAATAAATACACAGAATATTAATAAAATAATGTAAATTTGTATGAAAATAAAGAAGCAAAATACCCATACAATAACGCATTTTTTTTTAAATATATATACCAAAATACACATCAAAAAATTAAATTTGTATTAAAATAAATATACAAAAAACACATACAATAAGGTAAATTTGTATTGAAATAGATATGCAAAATACATATAAAACAATGTAAATTTGTTTCAAAATATATATACGAATACACATAAAATAACGTAGATTTCTATAAAAATATATATACAAAATACACATAAAATGAAGTAAATACGTATAACAAAATGTATACACAATACACATAAAATAATGTAAATTCGTATCAAAATAAATAAACAAAATACCAATAAAAGAATGTGTATTTGTATAAATATAAATATACAAAATACACATAAAATAACGTAAATTTATATAAAACTATATACAAAAATACACAGAAGTATTTTAATTTGTATGAAAATAGATATACAAAATAAGGAAATTTCGTTTCAAGTTCAATAAACAAAATTCAGATTTACATTATTTTATGTGTATTTTGTGTATGTATTTCAATACAAATTTACCTAATTTACGTGTATTTTGTATATTTATTTCCATACAAATTTAAAATATTTTTGTGTATTTTTGTATATAGTTTGATACAAATTTTGGTGATTTTATGTGTATTATGTATATCTATTTTCATACAAATACACATTCTTTTATTTATTTTGACATAATTTACATTATTTAATGTGTATTTTGTATATATATTTTTATACGTATTTACATAATTTCATGTGTATTTTGTATAGTTTTAAACAAATTTATATTATTTAAAGTGTATTTTGTATATATATTTATACAAATACATTCTTTTATTGGTATTTTGTTTATTTATTTTGATACTAATTTACATTATTTTATGTGTATTTTGTATACATTTTTTATACGTATTTACTTAATTTTATGTGTATTTTGTATATATATTTTTATAGAAATCTACCTTATTTTATGTGTATTCGTATATATATTTTGAAACAAATTTACATTGTTTATATGTATTTTGCATATCTATTTTTGTGTATTCTGAAAAAAAACGCAAAATACAAATAAAACTGTAAATTTGTTTCAAAATATATATACGAATACACATAAAATAACGTAGATTTCTATAGAAATATATATACAAAATACACATGAAATTATGTAAATACGTATAGAAATATATATATAAAATACATATTAAGTAATGTAAATTCGTGACAAAATAAATAAACAAAATATCATGAAAAGAATGTGTATTTGTATGAAAATAAATAATAGATAATAAATTTGTATGTAATATATATGCAAGATACACATTAAATAATGTAAATATGTATAAAAAAAAATATATACAAAAAACAAATAGAATAATGTAAAATCGTATCAAAATAAATACCCCGAATATTAATAAAATAATATAAATTTGTATGAAAATAAAGATGCAAAATTCCCATCAAATAGCGCATTTCTTATAAAAATATATATACCAAAATACACATCAAATATTTAAATTTGTATTGAAATAAATATACAAAATGCACATACAATAAGGTAAACTTATGTTGAAAGAGATATGCAAAAATAGATATAAAAAATTGTAAATTTGTTTCAAAATATATATACGAATACACATAAAATAACGTAGATTTCTATAAAAATATATATACAAAATACACATAAAATTAGGTAAATACGTATAAAAAAATGTAAACAAAATACACATAAAATAATATAAATTCGAAACAAAATAAATAAACAAAATACCAATAAAAGAATGTGTATTTGTTCTGTGTATTTTTGTATATAGTTTTATACAAATTTACGATATTTTATGTGTATTTTGTATATATATATTTATACAAATACACATTCTTTTACTGGTATTTTGTTTATTTATTTTGATACGATTTTTATGTATATTTTGTATTCATTTTTTAATACGTATTTACTTCATTTTATGTGTATTTTGTATATATTTTTATAGAAATCAACGTTATTTTATGTGTATTCATATATATATTTTGAAACAAATTTACATTGTTTTATATGTATTTTGCATATCTATTCCAATACAAATTTTTTATATTTATTTTAATACAAATTTTAATATTTTATGTGTATTTTGGTATATATATTTTTATAAAAAATGCGCTATTTTATGGCTATTTTGCAACTTTATTTTCATACAAATTTACATTATTTAATTAATATTCGGTGTATTTATTTTGATACGATTTTACATTATTCTATTTGTGTTTTGTATATATTTTTTTTATACATATTTACATTATTTAATTAGTATTTTGTATATATATTTGATACAAATTTACGTTATTTTAAGTGTATATGTTTATATATTTTCATTCAAATTTCCATTATTTTATGTGTATTTTGTATATGTATTTCAATACAAATTTACCTAATTTTATGTGTATTTTGTATATTTATTTTCATACAAATTTAAATTATTTTTGTGTATTTTTGTATATAGTTTTATACAAACTTAGGTTATTTTATGAGTATTTTGTATATCTATTTTCATACAAATACACATTCTTTTATTGATATTTTGTTTATTTATTTTGACGAGAATTTAAATTATTTAATGTGTATTTTGTATATATATATTTTTATACGTATTTACATCATTTCATGTGTATTTTGAATATATATTTCTATAGAAATCTACGTTATTTTATGTGTATTCGTATATAGATTTTAAACAAATTTACGCTTTAATGTGCATTTTGTATATTTTTTCAATACAAATTTACCTTATTGTACGTGCATTTTGTATATTAATTTTAATACAAATTTAATTATTCTATGTTTATTTTTGTATATGTATTTTTAAAAAAATATGCTTTATTTTATGGGTATTTTTCATCTTTATTTTCATACAAAATTACATTATTTTATTGATATTCTGTGTATTTATTTTGATACGATTTTACATTATTCTATGTGTATTTTGTATATATTTTTCATTTAATTTAGCTTATTTTATGTGTATTTTGTATATCTATTTATTTTAATACAAAATCAAATATTTTATGTTTTTTCGTATATATTTTTTTATAAAAAATGCGTTATTTTATGGGTATTTTGCATCTTAATTTTCATACAAATTTACATTATTTTATTAATATTTTCTGTATTTATTTTGATACGATTTTACATTATTTAATTTGTGTTTAGTATATATTTTGCTATACATATTTACATTATTTAATGTGTTTTTTGTATATATATTTGATACAAATTTACGTTATTTTAAGTCTATATGTTTATATATTTTCATTCAAATTTACATTATTTTATGTGTATTTTGTATATGTATTTCAATATAAATTTACCTAATTTTATATGTTTTTTGTATATCTATTTTCATACAAGTTTAAATTATTTTTGTGTATTTTTGTTTATAGTTTTATACAAATTTAGGTTATTTTATGTGTATTTTGTATATCTATTTTCATACAAATACACATTCTTTTCATGATATTTTGTTTATTTATTTTGACACGAATTAACATTTAATGTGTATTTTGTATATATATTTTTATACGTATTTACATTATTTCAAGTGTATTTTGTATATATATTTCTCTAGAAATCTCAGTTATTTTATGTGTATTCGTATATATATTTTGAAACAAATTTACATTGTTTTATGTGTATTTTGCATATTTTTTCAATACAAATTTACCTTATTGTATGTGCATTTTGTATATTAATTTTAATACAAATTTGATTAATCTATGTGTATTTTTGTATATGTATTTTTATAAAAATATGCTTTATTTTAAGGGTATTTTGCATCTTTATTTTCATACAAATTTACATTATTTTATTGATATTCTGTGTATTTATTTTAATATGATTTTACATTATTCTATGTGTATTTTGTATATATTTTTTATATAAAATGTATTTATTTTCATTTCATACAAATCTACATTATTTTATGTATTTTTTGTACATGTATACACATAAAATATTTAAATTTGTATTGAAATAAATATACAAAATGCACATACAATAAGGTAAACTTCTATTGAAAGAGATATGCAAAAATACATATAAAACAATGTAAATTTGTTTCAAAATATATATACGAATACACATAAAATAACGTAGATTTCTATAAAAATATATATACAAAATACACATAAAATTAAGTAAATACGTATAAAAAAATGTAAACAAAATACACATAAAATAATGTAAACTCGAAACAAAATAAATAAACAAAATACCAATAAAAGAATGTGTATTTGTATAAATATAAATGTACAAAATACACATACAAAATAAACATAAAATAAGGTAAATTTGTAATGAAATATATGTACAAAATACACATAAAATAATGTAAATTTATATGAAAATATATATACAAACACACATAAAATACCATGAATTTGTATAAAATTATATATTCAAAATAAATATTAAATAATGTAAATGCGTATAAAAATATATATACAAAGTACATATAAAATAATGTAAATTCGTATCAATATAAATCAACAAAATACCAATAAAATAATATATATTTGAATGAAAATAGATTTACAAAATACACATAACATAACTAAAATTTGTATTGAAATATATACAAAAATACATAAAAATATTTTGAGTTTGTATGAAAATAGATATTCAAAATATATATAAAACTAGGTAAATTTCTTTTGAAATATATATACAAAATAGCCATAAAATATTGTAAATTTGTGTCAAAATATATAAACAAATACACATAAAATAACTTAAAATAACGTAAATATGTATCAAATATATATACAAAAAACACATTAAATAATGTAAATATGTATAAAAAAATATATACAAAACATAAATAAAATAATGTAAAATCGTATCAAAATAAATACAGAAAATATTAATAAAATAATGTAAATTTGTATGAAAATTAAGATGCAAAATACCCATAAAATAACGCATTTTTTATAAAAATACAAATACGAAAAAACATAAAATATTTGATTTTGTATTAAAATAAATAGATATACATTCTTTAATTGGTATTTTGTTTATTTATTTTGTTTCGAATTTACATTATTTTATGTGTATTTTGTTTACGTTTTTTTATACGTATTTACTTAATTTTATGTGTATTTTGTATATATATTTTTATAGAAATCTACTTAATTTTATGTGTATTCGTATATATATTTTGAAACAAATTTACATTGTTTTATATGTATTTTTGCATATTTCTTTCAATAGAAGTTTACCTTATTGTATGTGCATTTTGTATATTTATTTCAATACAAATTTAAATATTTTATGTGTATTTTGGTATATATATTTTTATAAGAAATGCGCTATTTGATGGGAATTTTGCATCTTTATTTTCATACAAATTTACATTATTTTATTAATATTCGGTGTATTTATTTTGATACGATTTTACATTATTCTATTTGTTTTTTGTATATATATTTTTTTTATACATATTTACATTATTTAAATGTATCTTGCATATATATTACATACAATTTTATTATCTATTATTTATTTTCATACAAATACACATTCTTTTCATGATATTTTGTTTATTTATTTTGTCACGAATTTACATTACTTAATATGTATTTTATATATATATTTTTATACGTATTTACATAATTTCATGTGTAATTTGTATATATATTTCTATAGAAATCTACGTTATTTTATGTGTATTCGTATATATATTTTGAAACAAATTTACACTGTTTTATTTGTATTTTGCGTTTTTTTTCAATACAAATTTACCTTATTGTATGTGTGGATTTTGTATATTAATTTTAATACAAATTTAATTATTCTATGTGTATTTTTGTATATGTATTTAAAAAAAAATGCTTTATCTTATGGGTATTTTGCATCTTTATTTTCATACAAATTAAAATTATTTTATTGATATTCTGTGTACTTATTTTGATACGATTTTACATTATTCTATGTATAACAAAAATAAATACATACACAAAAATAGATATGCAAAATACATATAAACAATGTAAATTTGTTTCAGAATATATATACGAATACACATGAAATAAGGTAGATTTCTATAAAAATATATATATAAAATACACATAAAATTAAGTAAATACGTATAAAAAATGTATTCAAAATACACATAAAATAATGTAAATTAGTATTAAAATAAATAAACAAAATACCAATAAAAGAATGTATTTGTATAAATATATATACAAAAAACACATTAAATAATATAAATTTGTTTAAAACTATACAAAATACACATGAAATGATGTAAATACGTATAAAAATTTATATACAAAATACACATTAAATAATGTAAATTCGCGTCAGAATAAATAAACAAAATATCAATAAAAGAATGTGTATTTGTATGAAAATAGATATACAAAATACACATAAAATAACCTAAATTTGTATCAAACTATATACAAAAATACACAAAAATATTTTAAATTTGTATGAAAATAAATATACAAAATACACATAAAAATAGGTAAATTTGTATTGAAATATATACACAAAATACACATAAAATAATGTAAATTTGAATGAAAATACATAAAGAAATACACTTAAAATAACGTAAATTTGTATAAAAAAATATGTACAAAACACAAATAGAATAATGTAAAATCGTATCAAAATAAATACACAGAATATTAATAAAATAATGTAAATTTGTATGAAAATAAAGAAGCAAAATACCCATAAAATAACGCATTTTTTTTATTTATAAAAATATATATACCAAAATACACATAAAAAAATAAAATTTGTATTAAAATAAATATACAAAAAACACATACAATAAGGTAAATTTGTATTGAAATAGATATACAAAATACATATAAAACAATGTAAATTTGTTTCAAAATATATATACGAATACACATAAAATAACGTAGATTTCTATAAAAATATATATACAAAATACACATAAAATGAAGTAAATACGTATAAAAAAAATGTATACAAAATACACATAAAATAATGTAAATTCGTATCAAAATAAATAAACAAAATACGAATAAAAGAATGTGTATTTGTATGAATATAAATATACAAAATACACATAAAATAACGTAAATTTATATAAAACTATATACAAAAATACAGAGAAGTAATTAAATTTGTATGAAAATATATACAAAATACACACGAAATAAGCTAAATTTGAATTGAAATATATATTCAAAATACATGAAATAAAGTAAATTTGTATCAAAATATTTATACAAATACGCATATAATAACGTAAATTTGTATGAAAATATATAAACAAAATACACATTAAATAATGTAAATACGTATAAAAAAATATGTACAAAATACACATATAATCATGTAATTCGTATCAAAATAAATAAACAAAATACCAATAAAATAATATAAATTTGTATGAGTAAACGTGTATGTTGCATATTTTTTCAATACAAATTTGCCTTATTATATACGCATTTTGTATATTAATTTTAATATATGTGTATTTGAATATATATTTTGATACAAATTTACATTATTTTATGTATTTTCTATATTTATTTCAATTCAAATTTAGCTTATTTTATTTGTCTTTTGTATATCTATTTTCATACAAATTTAATTATTTTTGTTTATTTTTGTTTATAGTTTCATACAATTTTACGTTATTTTATGTGTATTTTGTATATTTATATTTATACAAGTAAACATTCTTTTATTGGCATTTAGTTTATTTATTTTGATACGAGTTTACATTATTTTATGTGTATTTTGTATACATTTTCTTATACGTATTTACTTCATTTTATGTGTATTTTGTATATATATTTTTATAGAAATCTACGTTATTTTATGTGTATTCGTATATATATTTTGAAACCAATTTACATTGTTTTATGTGTATTTTGCATATCTATTTCAATACAAATTTACCTTATTGTGTGTGCATTTTGTATATTTATTGTAATACAAATTTAAATATCTTATGTGTATTTTGGTATATATATTTTCATAAAAAATGCGTTGTTTTATGGGTATTTTGCGTCTTTATTTTCATACAAATTTACATTATTTTATTAATATTCTGTGTATTTATTTTGATACTATTTTACATTATTCTATTTGTGTTTTGTATATATTGTTTTATACATATTTACATTATTTAATGTGTATTTTCTATATATATTTCATACAAATTTACGTTATTTTAAGTGTATTTGTTTATATATTTTCATTCAAATTTACATTATTTTATGTGTATTTTGTATATGTATTTCAATTGAAATTTAACTAGTTTTATGTGTATTTTGTATATATATTTTTATGCAAAATTTATTTTTTTTTGTCTTTTTTTTTAGAGTTTTTATACAAATTTACAATATTTTTATTTTATTTTATTATTTTCATACAAATACACATTTTTTTTTATTTTTTATTTTTTTTTTTTTTTATTTATTTTATATTATATTTATATTATTGTATATTGTGTATATATATTTTTTTTTTCATTTATTTATTTTATTTTTATATTTTTTTATATTTATTATATATATATTATATTTTATATATGTTATATATATATTAAACAAATATATATTTTTTCAATACAAATTTCCCTTATTGTACGTGGATTTTGTATATTAATTTTAATACAAATTTAATTATTCTATGTGTATTCTTGTATATGTATTTTTAAAAAAATATGCTTTATTTTATGGGTATTTTGCATCTTTATTTTCATAAAAAATTACATTATTTTATTGATATTCTGTGTATTTATTTTGATACGATTTTACATTATTCTATGTATATTTTGTATATCTATTTTATACAAATGTACGTTATTTTATGTGAATTTGTTTTCATTTCATACAAATTTACATTATTTTATGTGTATTTTGTACATGTATTTAAATACAAATTTAACTAATTATATGTGTATTTTGTATATCTATTTTAATATAAATTGAAATTTATTTTTTTTGTTTTTTTGTATATATTTTTATTCAAATTTTCGTAATTTTATGTGTATTTTGTATATTTATTTTCATACAAATATACGTTCTTTTATCGGAATTTTGTTTATTTATTTTGATACGAATTTTCATTTTTTTAGGTGTATTTGATATATATATTTTTATACTTATTTACATAATTTTATATGTATTTTGAATATATATTTTCATAGAAATTTACTCTATATATATATACAAAAAAACATAAAAATAATTTAAATTTGTATGAAAATAAATATACAAAATACACATAAAATTAGGTAAATTTGTCTTGAAATACATATACAAAATACACTTAAAATAATGTAAATTTGAATGAAATTATATAAATAAATACACTTAAAATGACGTTAATTTGTATAAAATATATATAAAAAATACACATTAAATAATGAAAATATGTATAAAAAATATATACAAAACACAAATAGTATAATATAAAATCGTATCAAAATATATACACAGAATATTAATAAAATAATGTACATTTGTATGAAAACTAAGATGCAAAATACCTATAAAATAACGCATTTTTTATAAAATTATATATACCAAAATACACATAAAATATTTGTATTTGTATTAAAATAAATATACAAAATGCACATACAATAAGGTAAATTTATATTGAAATAGATATGCAAAAAACATATAAAACAATGTAAATTTGTTTCAAAATATATATACGAATACACATAAAATAACGTAGATTTCTATAAATATATATATACAAAATACAAATAAAATTAAGTAAATACGAATCAAAAATGTATACAAAATACACATAAAATAATGTAAATTCGTATAAATATAAATAAACAAAATACCAATAAGAGAATGTGTATTTGTATAAATATAAATATACAAAATGCACATAAAATAACGTAAATTTGTATAAAACTATATACAAAAATACACAGAAGTAATAAAATTTGCATGAAAATAGATATACAAAATACACACAAAATAAGCTAAATTTGAATTGAAATATATATACAAAATACATAAAATAAAGTAAATTCGTTTCAAAATATTTTTAACAGATACACATATAATAACGTAAATTTGTAAAAAAAATATATAAACAAAATACACATTAAGTAATGTAAATACGTATAAAAATATTTACAAAATACACCAATAATCAAGTCATTCGTATCAAAATAAATAAACAAAAAACTAATTAAATAATGTAAATTTGTATGAGAAAACATATACAAAATACACATAAAATAACGTTTTAAGTTTCTATAAAAATATATGTACAAAAAAGCACATAAAATTAGTTTGCATAAAAAAATATATACAAAACACACATTAGATAATGTAAATGAGTATAAAAATATGTATACAAAATACCTATGAAATAATCTAAATTCGTATCGAGTTAAATTAAGAAAATAACAATAAAATAATGTAATTTTGGATGAAAATATATATAGAAAACACATAAAATAACCTAAATACAAATACAAATATACACATTAAATAATTTAAAATTCAATGAAATAAATATACAAAATAAACATAAAATAAGGTAAATTTGTAATAAAATATAAGTAAGAATACACATAAAATAATATAAATTTGTATGAAAATATATATACAAATACACATAAAATAACATGAATTTGTATAAAATGTTTCAAAATATATACGAATACACACAATAAAGTAACGTAAATTTTTATGAAAATGTATATATAAAATACACATAAAATAGTTTAAATACGTAGAAAAATATATATACAAAATACACATAAAATAATGTAAATTCGTAAAAAATTAAATACACAAAATTCCAATAAAATAATGTATATTTGTAGGAAAATATATATACAAAAAACAAATAAAATAACTAGAATTTGTTTAAAAATATATACAAAAATACACAAAAATAATTTAAATTTGTTTGAAAATAGATATGCAAAATACACATAAAGTTAGGCAAATTTGTATTGAAATACATATACAAAACTCACATAAAATAATGTCAATTTGTATGAAAATATATAAACAAATACATATAAAATCACGTAAATTTGGATAAAATATATATATACAAAATATACATTAAATATTTTAAATATGTATAAATATATATTATATTATATATATTTTTATTGATATTTGCGTTATTTATGTGTATTTTGTATATGTTTTCTCATAGAAATTTACATTATTTTATTGGTATTTTGTCTATTTATTTTGATACGAATTACATGATTATTTGTGTATTTTTTACATTTTTTATACGTATTTACATTATTTAATGTATTTTGTTTATATATTTTTATACAAATTTACGTTATTATATGTGTATTTGTATAGGTATTTTGATACAAATTTACATTATTTTTTGTATTTTGTATATATATTTCAATTCAAATTTAGCTTATTTTCATGTGTATTTTGTATATCTATTTATTTTAATACAAAATCAAATATTTTATGTTTTTTCGTATATATATTTTTATAAAAAATGCGTTATTTTATGGGTATTTTGCATCTTAATTTTCATACAAATTTACATTATTTTATTAATATTTTCTGTATTTATTTTGATACGATTTTACATTATTTTATTTGTGTTTTGTATATATATTTTTTATACATATTTACATTATTTAATGTGTTTTTTGTATATATATTTGATACAAATTTACGTTATTTTAAGTCTATATGTTTATATATTTTCATTCAAATTTACATTATTTTATGTGTATTTTGTATATGTATTTCAATACAAATTTACCTAATTTTATATGTTTTTTGTATATTTATTTTCATACAAGTTTAAATTATTTTTGTGTATTTTTG
Organism: Eriocheir sinensis; assembly: GCF_024679095.1. Lineage (NCBI taxonomy): Eukaryota > Metazoa > Arthropoda > Malacostraca > Decapoda > Varunidae > Eriocheir > Eriocheir sinensis. Next base: position 23,957 of record NW_026111682.1, read on the forward strand.
TTTATAGTTTTATACAAATTTAGGTTATTTTATGTGTATTTTGTATATCTATTTTCATACAAATACACATTCTTTTCATGATATTTTGTTTATTTATTTTGACACGAATTAACATTATTTAATGTGTATTTTGTATATATATTTTTATACGTATTTACATTATTTCAAGAGTATTTTGTATATAAATTTCTATAGAAATCTGCGTTATTTTATGTGTATTCGTATATATATTTTGAAACAAATTTACATTGTTTTTTGTGTATTTTGCATATTTTTTCAATACAAATTTACCTTATTGTATGTGAATTTTGTATATTAATTTTAATACAAATTTGATTAATCTATGTGTATTTTTGTATATGTATTTTTATAAAAATATGTAATAAGTTAAATTTGTATTTAAATACATGTACAAAATACACATAAAATAATGTAAATTTGTATGAAATGAAAACAAATTCACATAAAATAACGTACATTTGTATAAAATAGATATACAAAATAATTTGATGTGTATTTTGTATATTTGTTTTCATACAAATTTAAATTATTTTTGTGTATTTTTGTATATAGTTTTATACAAACTTAGGTTATTTTATGAGTATTTTGTATATCTATTTTCATACAAATACTCATTCTTTTATTGATATTTTGTTTATTTATTTTGACGAGAATTTAAATTATTTAATGTGTATTTTGTATATATATTTTTATACGTATTTACATCATTTCATGTGTATTTTGTATATATCTTTCTATAGAAATCTACGTTATATTATGTGTATTCGTATATCGATTTTTAAACAAATCTACACTTTTATGTGTATTTTGCATATTTTTTCAATACAAATTTACCTTATTGTATATGCATTTTGTATATTAATTTTAATACAAATTTAATTATTCTATGTGTATTTTTATATATGTATTTTTATCAAAATATGCTTTATTTTATGGGTATTTTGCATCTTTATTTTCATACAAATTTACGTTATTTTATTGATATTCTGCTCATTCATTTTGATACGATTTGACATTATTCTATGTGTATTTTGTATATATTTTTCAAACAAATTTACGTTATTTTATGTGTATTTGTTTATATATTCTGACACAAATTTACAATATTTTATGGGTATTTTGTATATATATTTCAAAAGAAATTTACCTATTTTTATGTGTATTTTGAATATCTATTTTCATACAAACTCAAATTATTTTTATGTAGTTTTGTATATATTTCAATACAAATTTTAGTTATGTTATGTGTATTTTGTAAATCTATTTTCAATCAAATATATATTATTTTATTGGTATTTTGTTGATTTATATTGATACGAATTTACATTATTTTATATGTACTTTTTATATATATTTTTATACGCATTTACATTATTTTATATTTATTTTGAATATATAATTTTATACAAATTCATGGTATTTTATGTGTATTTTTATATATATTTTCATATAAATTTACATTATTTTATGTGTATTTTGTACATATATTTCAATACAAATTTACCTTATTTTATGTTTATTTTGTATGTGTATTTTGTACATTTATATTTATACAAATACACATTCTTTTATTGATATTTTGTTTATTTATTTTGTTTCGAATTTATATTATTTTATATGTATTTTGTTTACATTTTTTTTATACGTATTTACCTAATTTTATGTGTATTTTGTATATATATTTTTATAGAGATCTACGTTATTTTATGTGTATTCTTATATATATTTTGAAACAAATTTACTTTGTTTTATATGTATTTTTGCATATCTCTTTCAATAGAAGTTTACCTTATTGTATGTGCATTTTGTACATTTATTTCAATACAAATTTAAATATTTTATGTGTATTTTCCTATATATATTTTTATAAGAAATGCGGTATTTGATGGGAATTTTGCATCTTTATTTTCATACAAATTTACATTATTTTATTAATATTCGGTGTATTTATTTTGATACGATCTTACATTATTCTATTTGTTTTTTGTATATATACATATTTACATTATTTAATGTATATCTTGCATATATATTTCATACAAATTTATTATCTATTATTTATTTTCATACAAATACACATTCTTTTCATGATATTTTGTTTATTTATTTTGACACGAATTTACATTACTTAATTTGTATTTTATATATATATTTTTATACGTATTTACATAATTTCATGTGTATTTTGTATATATATTTCTATAGAAATCTACGTTCTTTTATTTGTAGTCGTATAGATAGTTTGAAACAAATTTACTAGGTTTTATTTGTATTTTTGTTTTTTCAATACAAATTTACCTTATTGTATGTGTGCATTTTGTATATTAATTTTAGTACAAATTTAATTATTCTATGTGTATTTTTGTATATGTATTTTTTAAAAAAATATGCTTTATCTTATGGGTATTTTGCATCTTTGTTTTCATACAAATTTAAATTATTTTATTGATATTCTGTGTTTTTATTTTGATACGATTTTACATTATTCTATGTATAACAAAAATAAATACAGAATACACAAAAATAGATATGCAAAATACATATAAACAATGTAAATTTGTTTCAAAATGTATATACGAATACACATGACATGGGTATTTTGAATCTTAATTTTCATACAAATTTACATTATTTTATTAATATTTTCTGTATTTATTTTGATAAGATTTTACATTATTTTATTTGTGTTTTGTATATATTTTTTTTATACATATTTATATTATTTAAAGTGTTTTTTGTATATATATTTGATACAAATTTACGTTATTTTAAGTCTATATGTTTATATATTTTCATTCAAATTTACATTATTTTATGTGTATTTTGTATATGTATTTCAATACAAATTTACCTATTTTATATGTTTTTGTATATTTATTTTCATACAAGTTTAAATTATTTTTGTTTATTTTTGTATATAGTTTTATACAAATTTAGGTTATTTTATGTGTATTTTGTATATCTATTTTCATACATATACACATTCTTTTCATGATATTTTATTTATTTATTTGACACGAATTAACATTATTTAATGTGTATTTTGTATATATATTTTTATACGTATTTACATTATTTCAAGTGTTTTTTGTATATATATTTCTATAGAAATCTACGTTATTTTATGTGTATTCGTATATATATTTTGAAACAAATTTACATTGTTTTATGTGTATTTTGCATATTTTTTCAATACAAATTTACATTATTGTATGTGCATTTTGTATATTAATTTTAATACAAATTTGATTAATCTATGTGTCTTTTTGTGTATGTATTTTTATAAAAATATGCTTTATTTTATGGATATTTTGCATCTTTATTTTCATACAAATTTACATTATTTTATTGATATTCTGTGTATTTATTTGGTATGATTTTACATTATTCTATGTGTATTTTATATAAAATGTATTTGTTTTAATTTCATACAAATCTACATTATTTTATGTGTTTTTTTTACATGTATTTAAATACAAATTTAACTAGTTATATGTGTATTTTGTATATCTATTTTGTCTGTATATTTTTATAGAAATTTTCTCTATTTTATGAGTATTCGTATATATATTTTGATACAAATTAACATTATTGATGTGTATTTTACATATCTATTTCAATACAAATTTTCTTAATTGTACGTGCATTTTGTATATTTATTTTAATACAAATTTAACTATTTTATATGTATTTTTGTATATATATTTTATGCAAATATGCGTTATTATATGGATATTTTGCAGCTTTATTTTCGTACAAATTTACATTATTTTATTGATATTCTCTTTATTTATTTTGATACGATTTAACATTCTTCTATGTGTATTTTGTATATATTTTTTTTACATATTTACATTATTTAAGGTTTATTTTGTATATATATTTTACCCAAATTTACATTATTTTATGTGTATTTGTTTATATATTTTTATACAAATTTACATTATTTTATGTGTATTTTGTATATACATTTTCATAAAAATATTACGTTATTTTATTGTGTGTATTCGTATATATTTTGATACAAATTTTATACAAATTCATGTTATTTAATGTGTATTTGTATATATATTTTCATACAAATTTATATTTTTTTATGTGTATTTTTTCATATATTTCATTACAAATTTACCTTATTTTATGTTTATTTTGTATATTTATTTCATTCAATTTTAAATTATTTTATGTGTATATTTGTATTTGTATTTAGGTTATTTTATGTGTATTTTGTATATATATTTTCATCCAAAATTACATTATTTTATTGGTATTTCTTAATTTAATTCGATACGAATTTAGATTATTTCATAGGTATTTTGTATACATATTTTTATACTCATTTACATTATCTAATGTGTGTTTTGTATATATATTTTATGCAAATTTATCTAATGTTCTTTTTGTACATATATTTTATAGAAATTTGCGTTATTTTATGTATATAGTTTTATATAAATTTACGTTATTTTATGTGCATTTTGTATATTTATATTTATACAAATACACATTCTTTTATTGGTATATTGTTTATTTACATTTATACGAATTTACATTATTTTATGTGTATTTTGTTTACATTTTTTTATACGTATTTACTTAATTTTATGTGTATTTTGTATATGTATTTTTATAGAAATCTACGTTATTTTATGTGTATTCGTATATATATTTTGAAACAAATTTACATTATTTTATATGTATTTTCCATATCTATTTCAATACAAATTTACCTTATTGTATGTGCATTTTGTATATTTATTTTAATACAAGTTCAAATATTTTATGTGTATTTTGGTATCAATAATTTTATAAAAAAAATGCGTTATTTTATAGGTATTTTGCATCTTAATTTTCATTTTATATGCACTTTGTATATATATTTTTATACGCTCTTACATTATTTAATATTTATTTTGAATATAATTTTTTATACAAATTCATGGTATTTTATGTGTATTTGTATATATATTTTCATATAAATTTACATTATTGTTTTTGTACATATATTTTATTACAAATCTACCTTATTTTATGTTTATTTTGTATGTGTATTTTGTATATTTATATTTATCCAAATACTCATTCTTTTATTGGTATTTTGTTTATTTAATGAGTATTTTTTATATATATTTTATACAAATTTATGTTAATTTAAGTGTATTTGTTTATATATTTTCATTCAAATTTACATTATTTTATGTGTATTTTGTATATGTATTTCTTTACAAATTTACCTAATTTTATGTGTATTTTGTATATTTATTTTCATACAAATTTAACTTATTTTTGTGTATTTTTATATATAGTTTTATACAAATTCACGTTATTGTATGTGTATTTTGTATATGTATTTTCATACAAATACACATTCTTTTATTGATATTTTAATTATTTATTTTGACACGAATTTACATTATTTAATGTGTATTTAGTATATATATTTTTATACGTATTTACAACATTTCATGTATATTTTGTATATATATTTCTATAGAAATCGACGTTATTTTATGTATATTAGTATATATATTTTGAAACAAATCTACATTATTTTATGTGTATTTTGTATATATATTTCATTATAAATTTGCCTTATTTTAAGTTTATTTTTATATCCATTTTCATTCAAATTCAAATCATTTTATATGTATATATTTATTTGTATATACGTTATTTTATGTGTATTTTTTATATATATTTTCATTCAAAATTACATTATTTTATCGGTATTTTGTTCATTTATTTCGATACGAATTTAGATTATTTCATCTGTATTTTCTATACATATACATATAGAGTAGATTTCTATGAAAATATATATTCAAAATACATATAAAATTATGTAAATAAGTATAAAAATATATATATCAAATACACCTAAAAAAAATGAAAATTCGTATCAAAATAAATAAATAAAATTCCGATAAAAGAACGTATATTTGTAGGAAAATAAATATACAAAATACACATAAAATTACGAAAATTTAAATAAAAATATATACAAAAATACACAAAATTAATTTCAATTTTTATGAAAATAGATATACAAAATACACATATAATTAGTTAAATTTGTATTTAAATACATGTACAAAATTCACATAAAATAATGTAAATTTGTATGAAATGAAAACAAATTCACATAAAATAACGTACATTGGTATAAAATAGATATACAAAATATACATAGAATAATGTAAAATCGTATCAAAATAAATACACAGAATATCAATAAAATAATGTAATTTTGTATGAAAATAAAGATGCAAAATACCCATAAAATAAAGCATATTTTTATAAAAATACATATACAAAAATACACATAGAATAGCTAAATTTGTATTAAAATTAATATACAAAATGCACGTACAATAAGGTAGATTTGTATTGAAAAAATATGCAAAATGCACATAAAACAACGTATATTTGTTTCAAAATATATATACGAATACACATAAAAAATAACGTATATTTCTATAGAAATATATATACAAAATAAACATGAAATGACGTAAATACGTATAAAAATATATATACACAATACACATTAAATAATGTAAAGTCGCATCAATATAAATAAACAAAATATCAATAAAAGAATGTGTATTTGTATGAAAATAGATATTCAAAATACACATAAAATATTGTAAATTTAAATAAAACTCTATACAAAAAATACACAAAAAATAATTTAAATTTGTATAAAATATATATACAAAATACACATGAAATTAGGGAAATTTCTATTGAAATACATATACAAAATACACATAAAATAATGTAAATTTGAATAAAAATATATAAACCAATACACTTAAAATAACGAAAATTTGTATGAAATATATATAGAAAATACACATTAAATAATGTAAATATGTATAAAAAAATATATACAAAACACAAATAGAATAATGTAAAATAGTATCAAAATAAATACACAGAATATTAATAAAATAATGTAAATTTGTATGAAAATAAAGATGCAAAATACCCATAAAACAACGCATTTTTTATGAAAATATATATACCAAAATGCACATAAAATATTTAAATTTGTATTACAATAAATATACAAAATGCACATACAATAAGGTAAATTTGTATTGAAATAGATATGCAAAATACATATAAAACAATGTAAATTTGTTTCAAAATATACATACGAATACTCATAAAATAACGTAGATTTCTATAAAATATATATACAAAATACACATAAAATGAAGTAAATACGTATAAGAAAATGTATACAAAATACACATAAAATAATGTAAATTCGTATCAAAATAAATAAACTAAATGCCAATAAAAGAATGTTTACTTGTATAAATATAAATATACAAAATACACATAAAATAACGTAAAATTGTATAAAACTATAACAAAAATAAACAAAAATAATTAAATTTGTATGAAAATAGATATACAAAAGACATAAAATAAGCTAAATTTGAATTGAAATAAATATAGAAAATACATAAAATAATGTAAATTGTATCAAAATATATATTCAAATACACATATAATAACGTAAATTTGTATAAAAATATATAAACAAAATACACATTAAATAATGTAAATACGTATAAAAGATATGTACGTAATGTAAAAATTTATATAATTAAAGATGCAAATTACCCATAAAATATCTTATATTTAAAAAAAAATATATACAAAAATACACATAAAATAATTAAATTTGTATTAAAATAAATATACAAAATACACATACAATAAGGTAGATTTTTATTGAAATAGATATGCAAAAAACACATAAAATAATGAAAATTTTTATCAAAATATATACGAATACACACAATAAAATTACGTAAATTTTAATGAAAATATATATACAAAATACACATAAAATAATGTAAATACATAGAAAAATATATATACAAAATACACATAAAATAATATAAATTCGTATCAAAATAAATAAACAAAATTTCCTATAAAAGAATGTATATGTGTAGGAAAATATATATACAAAATACAAATAAAATAAAAAAAATTTGTATAAAAATAATACAAAAATACACAAAAATAATTTAAATTTGTTTGAAAATAGATATGCAAAATACAAATGAAATTAGGCAAATTTTTATTGAAATACATATACAAAATACACATAAAATAATGTAAATTTGTATGAAAATATATAAACAAATACACATAAGATAACGTAAATTTCCATTAAATATATGTACAAAATATACATTAAATAATGTAAATATGTCTAAAAATCTGTATACAAAATACACAGAATAACGAAAAATCGTATCAAAATAAATAAACAGACAATCAATAAAATAATGTAAATTTGTATGAAAATAAAGATGCAAAATACCCATATAATAACGCATATTTGTTTAAAAATATATACAAAAATACACATAAAATAATTAAATTTGCATCAAAATAAATATACAAAAGGCACATACAATAAAGAAAATTTGTATTGAAATAGATATGCGAAATACACATAAATAATGTAAATTTGTATCAAAATATATATACGAATACACATAAAATAGAGTAAATTTCTATGAAAATATATATTCGAAATACATATAAAATTATGTAAATAAGTATAAAAATATATATATCAAATACACCTAAAATAATGAAAACTCGTATCAAAATAAATAAACAAAATTCCGATAAAAGAACGTATATTTGTAGGAAAATAAATATACAAAATTCACATAAAATTACGAAAATTTGAATAAAAATATATACTAAAATACACAAAATTAATTTCAATTTGTATGAAAATAGATATACATAATACACATATAATTAGTTAAATTTGTATTTAAATACATGTACAAAATACACATAAAATAATGTAAATTTGTATGAAATGAAAACAAATTCACATAAAATAACGTTCATTTGTATGAAATATATATACAAAATATACATAGAATAATGTAAAATCGTATCAAAATAAATACACAGAATATGAATAAAATAATGTAAATTTGTATGAAAATAAAGATGCAAAATACCCATAAAATAAAGCATTTTTTTATGAAAATACATATACAAAAATACACATAGAATAATTAAATTTGTATTAAAATTAATATACAAAATGCACATACAATAAGGTAAATTTATATTGAAAAAATATGCAAAATGCACATAAAACAATGTATATGTGTTTCAAAATATATATACGAATACACGTAAAATAACATATATTTCTATAGAAATATATATACAAAATACACATGAAATGACGTAAATACGTATAAAAATATATATACACAATACACATTAAATAATGTGAATTCGCGTCAAAATAAATAAACAAAATATCAATAAAAAATGTGTATTTGTATGAAAATATATATACAAAATACACATAAAATATTTTAAATTTATATAAAACTCTTTTTATAAAAATATATATACCAAAATAATAAAATTTTAAAATTTGTATTACAATAAATATACAAAATGCACATACAATAAGGTAGATTTATATTGAAATAGATATGCTAAATACATATAAAACAATGTAAATTTGCTTCAAAATATATATACCAATACACATAAAATAACGTAGATTACTATAAAAATATATATACAAAATACACATTAAATGAAGTAAATACGTATAAGAAAATGTATACAAAGTACACATAAAATAATTAAATTTGTATTAAAATAAATATACAAAATACACATACAATAAGGTAAATCTATATTGAAATAGATATGCAAAATAAACATAAAATAATGTAAATTTGTATCAAATCATATACGAATACACACAATAAAATAACGTAAATTTTTATGAAAATGTATATAAAAAATACACATAAAATAATGTAAATACGTAGAAAAATATATATACAAAATACACATAAAATTATGTAAATTCTTATGAAAATAAATGAACAAAATTCCACTAAAAGAATGTATATTTGTAGGAAAATATAAATACAAAATACAAATAAAATAACAAAAATTTGTATAAAAATATAAAAAATACATAAAATAATTTAAATTTGTTTGAAAATAGATATGCAAAATACACATAAAATTAGGCAAATCTGTATTGAAATACATATACAAATTACACATAAAATATTGTAAATTTGTATGAAAATATATAAACAAATACACATAAAATAGCGTAAATTTATATAAAATATATATACAAAATATACATTAAATAATGTAAATGTGTATAAAATATATATACAAAATACACATAGAATAATGTAAAATCGTATCAAAATAAATAAACAGAATATCAATAAAATAATGTAAATTTGTATGAAAATAAAGATGCAAAATACCCAAATAATAACGCATATTTTTACAAAATACACATAAAATAATTAAATTTGTATTAAAATAAATATACAAAATACACATACAATATGGTAAATTTGTATTGAAATAGATATGCAAAATAAACATAAATAATGTAAATTTGTATCAAAATATATATACGAATACCCATAAAATAGAGTAAATTTCTATGAAAATATATATTCAAAACACAAATAAAATGATATAAATAAGTATAAAATATACATATCAAATACACCTAAAATAATGTAAATTCGTATAAAAATAAATAAACAAAATTACGATAAAAGATGCAAGATACACATTAAATAATGTAAATATTTATAAAAAAAATATACAAAAAAAAATTGAATAATGTGAAATCGTATCAAAATAAATACACCGAATATTAATAAAATAATGTAAATTTGTATGAAAATAAAGATGCAAGATTCCCATCAAATAGCGCATTTCTTATAAAAATATATATACCAAAATACACATAAAATATTTAAATTTGTATTGAAATAAATATACAAAATGCACATACAATAAGGTAAATTTGTATTGAAAGAGATATGCAAAAATACATATAAAACAATGTAAATTTGTTTCAAAATATATATACGAATACACATAAAATAACGTAGATTTCTATAAAAATATATATACAAAATACACATAAAATTAAGTAAATACGTATAAAAATAGATATACAAACTACACATAGAATAAAGTAAAATTGTTTAAAAAAAAAAATAATATAAATAAAATAATGTAAATTTGTATGAAAATAAAAATGCAAAATACCCATAAAATAAAGCATATTTTTATAACAATACATATACAAAAATACACATAGCATAATTAAATTTGTATTAAAATTAATATACAAAATGCATATACAATAAGGTAAATTTGTATTGAAAAAATATGCAAAATACACATAAAACAGTGTAAATTTATTTCAAAATCTATATACGAATACTCATAAATCAACGTAGATTTCTATAGAAATATATATACAAAATACACATCAAGTGATGCAAACACGAATAAAAACACGAATATATATATATATATATATATATATATATATATATATATATATATATATATATATATATATATATATATATATATATATATATATATATATATATATATATATATATATATATATATATATATATATATATATATATATATATATATATATGTAAACTCGCGTCAAAGTAAATAAACAAAATATCAATAAAAGAATGTGTATTTGTATGAAAATAGATATACAATATACACATAAAATCACCTAAATTTGTATAAAACTATATACAAAAATACACAAAAATAATTTTAATTTATATGCAAATAAATATACAAAATACACATAAAATTAGGTAAATTTGTATTGAAATACATTTACAAAATACACATAAAATAATGTAAATTTGAATGAAAATATATAAACAAATACACTTAAAATAACGTAAATTTGTATAAAATATATATAAAAAATACACATTAAATAATGTAAATATGTATAAAAGAATATATACAAAACACAAATAGAATAATATAAAATCGTATCAAAATAAATACACAGAATATTAATAAAATAATGTAAATTTGTATGAAAATTAAGATGCAAAATACACATAAAATAACGCATTTTTTCTAAAAATATTTATACCAAGACACACATAAAATATTTGAATTTGTATTAAAATGAATATACAAAATGCACATACAATAAGGTAAATTTGTATTGAAATAGATATGCAAAATACATATAAAACCATGTAAATTTTTTTCAAAATATATATACGAATACACATAAAATAACGAAGATTTCTATGAAAATAAATATACAAAATACACATAAAATGAAGTAAATACGTATAAAAAAAGGTATACAAAATACACATAAAATAATGTAACCTTGTATCAAAATAAATAAACAAAATACTAATAAAAGAAAGTGTATTGTATATATATAAATTTACAAAATACAAATAAAATAACGTAAATTTATATAAAACTATATGCAAAAAATACACAAAAGTAATTAAATTTGTGTGAAAATAGATATACAAAATACATGTGTATTTTGTATATTAATTTCATACAAATTGAAATTATTTTTGTTTAATTTTTTATATATTTTCATACAAATTTTCGTTATTTAATGTGTATTTTGTATATTTATTTTTTCTACAAATATCCGTTCTTTTATCTGAATTTTGTTTATTGAATTTGAAACGAATTTACCTTATTTTGTATATCTATTTTCATACAAATTAAAATACTTCTGTGTATTTTTGTATATAGTTTTATATAAATTTACGTTATTTTATGTGTATTTTGTATATTTATATTTATACAAATACACATTCTTTTATTGGTATTTTGTATATTTATTTTGATGCGAATTTACATTATTTTATGTGTATTTTGTATACATTTTTTTATACGTATTTACTTCATTTTATGTGTATTTTGTATATATATTTTTATAGAAATCTACGTTATTTTATGTGTATTCGTATATATATTTTGAAACCAACTTACATTGTTTTATATGTATTTTGCATATCTATTTCAATACAAATTTACGTTATTGAATGTGTTTTTTGTATATTTATTTTAATACAAATTTAATTTTTTGATGTGTATTTTGGTATATATATTTTTATAAATAAAAAAAATGCGTTATTTTATGTGTATTTTTATAAATATTTTGATACAAATCTACATTATTTTATGTATTTTGTATATACATTTCAATTCAAATTCAGGTTATTTTATATGTATTTTGTATATCTATTTTCATACGAATTTAATTACTTCTGTGTATTTTTGTATATAGTTTTATACAAATTTACGTTATTTTATGTGTATTTTGTATATTTATATTTATACAAATACACATTCTTTTATTGGTATTTTGTTTATTTATTTTGATACGAATTTACATTATTTTATGTGTATTTTGTATACATTTTCTTATACGTATTTACTTCATTTTATGTGTATTTTATATATATATTTTTATACAAATCTACGTTATTTTATGTGTATTCGTATATATATTTTGAAACAAATTTACATTGTTTTATATGTATTTTGCATATCTATTTCAATACAGATTTACCTTATTTATTTTAATACAAATTAATTTTTTCATGTGTATTTTGGTATATATATTTTTATAAAAAATGCGTTATTTAATAAGAATTTTGCATCTTTATTTTCATACAAATTTACATTGTTTTATTAATATTCTGTGTATTTATTTTGATACGATTTTACATTATTCTATTTGTGTTTTGTATATATTTTTTATACATATTTACATTATTTAATGTGTATTTTGTATATTTTAAAACAAATTTACGTTATTTTATGCGCATCTGTTAAAATATTTTGATACAAATTTACATTATTTTATGTATTTTGTATATATATTTCAATACAAATTTAGTTTATTTTATGAATATTTTGTATATCTATTTTCATTTGTATCAAAATAAATAAACAAAATAGCAAAAAAATAATGTAAATTTGTATGAGAAAACATATACAAATGCACATAAAATAAAGTAAATTTGCAAATTTGTATTGAAATAGATATGCAAAATACATATAAAACAATGTAAATTTGTTTCAAAATATATATACGAATACATATAAAATAACGTAGATTTCTATAAAAATATGTACAAAATACACAAAAAATGAAGTAAATACGTATAAAAAAATGAATACAAAAAATACATAAAAATCGTATCAAAATAAATAAACAAAATACCAGTAAAAGAATGTGTATTTGTAAAAATATAAATATACAAAATACACATAAAATATCGTAAATTTGTATAAAACTATATACAAAAATACACAGAAGTAATTAAATTTGTATGAAAATATATATACAAAATACAGCTAAATTAAGCTAAATTTGAATTGAAATGTACATACAAAATACATAAAATAATGTAAATCTGTATCTAAATATTTATTCAAATACATGTAATAACGTAGATTTGTTTAAAAATATATAAACAAAATACACATTAAGTAATGTAAATACGTGTAAAAAATATGTACAAAATACACATATAATCATGTAATTCGTATCAAAATAAATAAACAAAATAGCAATAAAATAATGTAAATTTGTATGAGAAAACATATAAATAACGCAAATTTCTATAAAAATATATGTACAAAAATGCACATAAAATAAAGTAAATTTGCAAAAAAATATATATACAAAACACACACTAAATAATGTAAATGCGTACATAAAATAACCTAAATTTGTATAAAACAATATACAAAAATACACAAAAATAATTTAAATTTGTTTGAAAAGAAATATACAAAATACACATAAAATTAGGTAAATTTGTATTGAAATACATATACAAAATACACATCAAATAATGTAAATTTGAATGAAAATATATAAACAAATACACTTAAAATAACGTAAATTTGTATAAAATATATATGCAAGATACACATTAAATAATGTAAATGTGTATAAAAAAATATATACAAAAACAAATAGAATAATGTAAAATCGTATCAAAATAAATACACAGAATATCAATAAAATAATGTAAATTTGTATGAAAATAAAGATACAAAATTCCCAAAAATTATAGCATTTTTTATAAAAATATATTTACCAAAATACACATAAAATATTTAAATTTGTATTGATTTAAATATACAAAATGCATATACAGTAAGGTAAATTTGTATTGAAAGAAATATTCAAAAATACATATAAAACAATGTAAATTTGTTTCAAAATATATATACGAATACACATAAAATAAAGTAGATTTCTATAGAAATATATATACAAAATACATATGAAATTATGTAAATACGTATAAAAATATATATACAAAATACATATCAAATAATGTAAATTCGTGTCAAAATAAATAAACAAAATATCATGAAAAGAATGTGTATTTGTATGAAAATAGATAATAGATAATAAATTTGTATAAAATATATATGCAAGATACACATTAAATAATATAAATATGTATAAAAAAGTATATACAAAAAACAAATAGAATAATGTAACATCGTATCAAAATAAATACACCGAATATTAATCAAATAATGTAAATTTGTATGAAAATAAAGATGCAAAATTCCCATAAAATAGCGCATTTCTTATTAAAATATATATACCAAAATACACATAAAATATTTAAATTTGCATTGAAATAAATATACAAAATGCACATACAATAAGGTAAATTTGTATTGAAAGAGATATTCAAAAATACATATAAAACAATGTAAATTTGTTTCAAAATATATATACGAATACAAATAAAAAACGTAGATTTCTATAAAAATATATATACAAAATACACATAAAATTAAGTAAATACGTATAAAAAAAATGTATACAAAATACACATAAAATAATGTATATTAGAATTAAAATAAATCTAAAAATGAATTAAAATATAAAAACAAATACACTTAAAATAACGTAAATTTGTATAAAATATATAAGCAAGATACACATAAAATAATGTAAATGTGTATACAAAATTATATACAAAAAACGAATAGAATAATGTAAAATCGTATCAAAATAAATACACAGAATATCAATAAAATAATGTAAATTTGTATGAAAATAAAGATGCAAAATTCCCAAAAATTATCGCATTTTTTATAAAAATATATATACCAAAATACACATAAAATATTTAAATTTGTATTGAAATAAATATATAAAATGCATATACAGTAAGGTAAATTTGTATTAAAAGAGATATTCAAAAATACATATAAAACAATGTAAATTTGTTTCAAAATATATATACGAATACACATAAAATAAAGTAGATTTCTATAGAAATATATATACAAAATACATATGAAATTATGTAAATACGTATAAAAATATATATACAAAATACATATCAAATAATGTAAATTTGTGACAATATAAATAAAAAAAATATCATGAAAAGTATGTTTATTTGTATAAAATTAGATAATAGATAATAAATTTGTATAAAATATATATTCAAGATACTCATTAAATATTGTAAATATGTATAAAAATGTATATACAAAAACAAATACAATAATGTAAATTCTCAAAATAAATACACTGAATATTAATAAAATAATGTAAATTTGTATGAAAATAAAGATGCAAAATTCCCATAAAATAGCGCATTTCTTATAAAAATATATATACCAAAATACACATAAAATATTTAAATTTGTATTGAAATAAATATACAAAATGCACATACAATAAGGTAAATTTGTATTGAAAGAGATATGCAAAAATACATATAAAACAATGTAAATTTGTTTCAAAATATATATACGAATACAAATAAAAAACGTAGATTTCTATAAAAATATATATACAAAATACACATAAAATTAAGTAAATACGTATAAAAAAATGTATTCAAAATACACATAAAATAATGTAAATTCGAATTAAAATAGATAAACAAAATACCAATAAAATAATGTGTATTTGGATAAATATAAATATACAAAATACATATACAAAATAAACATAAAATAAGGTAGATTTGTAATAAAATATATGTACAAAATACACATAAAATAATGTAAATTTATATGAAAATATATATACAAATACACATAAAATACCATGAATTTGTATAAAAATATATATTCAAAATAAATATTAAATAATGTAAAAGCGTATAAAAATATATATACAAAGTACATATAAAATAATGTAAATTCGTATCAATATAAATCAACAAAACACCAATAAAATAATATATATATATATGAATGAAAATAAATTTACAAAATACACATAACATAACTAAAATATGTATTAAAATATATACAAAAATACATAGAAATAATTTGAGTTTGTATGAAAATAGATATTCAAAATACACATAAAACTAGGTAAATTTCTTTTGAAATGTATATACAAAATAGCCATAAAATATTGTAAATTTGTGTCAAAATATATAAACAAATACACATACAAAATAAACATAAAATAAGGTAGATTTGTAATAAAATATATGTACAAAATACACATAAAATAATGTAAATTTATATGAAAATATATATACAAATACACATAAAATACCATGAATCTGTATAAAAATACATATTCAAAATAAATATTAAATAATGTAAAAGCGTATAAAAATATATATACAAAGTACATATAAAATGAAAATTAAGATGCAAAATACCTATAAAATAAAGCATTTTTTATAAAATTATTGATACCAAAATACACATAAAATATTTGAACTTGTATTAAAATAAATATACAAAATGCACATACAATAAGGTAAATTTGTATTGAAATAGATATGCATAATACATATAAAATAATGTAAATTTGTTTCAAAATATATATACGAATACACATAAAATAACGTAGATTTCTATAAAAATACATATACAAAATACACATAAAATTAAGTAAATACGTATAAAAAATGTATACAAAATACACATAAAATAATGTAAATTCGTATAAATGTAAATAAACAATATACCAATAAAAGAAAGTGTATTTGTATAAATATAAATATACAAAATGCACATAAAATAACGTGATTTTTCATAAAAATATATACATAAAATAACGCAAATTTCTATAAAAATATATGTACAAAAATGAACATTAAATAAATTTGCATAAAAATATATATACAAAACACACATTAGATAATGTAAATGAGTATAAAAATATGTATACAAAATACCTATGAAATAATCTAAATTCGTATCGAATTAAATTAAGAAATACCAATAAAATAATGTAATTTTGGATGAAAATATATATACAAAATACACATAAAATAACCTAAATACAAATACAAATATACACATAAAATAATTTAAAATTCAATGAAATAAATATACAAAATAAACATAAAATAAGGTAAATTTATAATGAAATATATGAAAAAATACACATAAAATAATATAAATTTGTATGAAAATATATATACAAATACACATTAAATAACATGAATTTGTATAAAATTTGTATCAAAATATATACTTATACACAATAAAATAACGTAATTTTTTTTATGAAAATGTATATACAAAATACACATAAAATAATTTAAATACGTAGAAAAATATATATATAAAAAACACATAAAATAATGTAAATATGTATGAAAATATATAAACAAATACACATAAAATAATGTAAATTTGGATAAAATATATATCATAAAATAATGTAAATTCGTATCAAAATAAATAAACAAAATACCAATAAAAGAATGTGTATTTGTATGAATATAAATATACAAAATACACATAAAATAACGTAAATTTATATAAAACTATATACAAAAATACACAGAAGTAATTAAATTTGTATGAAAATATATACAAAATACACACGAAATAAGCTAAATTTGAATTGAAATATATATACAAAATACATGAAATAAAGTAAATTTGTATCAAAATATTTATACAAATACACATATAATAACGTAAATTTGTATGAAAATATATAAACAAAATACACATTAAATAATGTAAATACGTATAATAAAACATGTACAAAATACACATATAATCATGTAATTCGTATCAAAATAAATAAACAAAATACCAATAAAATAATATAAATTTGTATGAGTAAACGTGTATGTTGCATATTTTTTCAATACAAATTTACCTTATTATATACGCATTTTGTATATTAATTTTAATACAAATTTAATTATTCGATGTGTATTTTTGTATCTGTATTTTTATAAACATATTCTTTATTTTTAGGGTATTTTGTCTCTTTATTTTCATACAAATTTACATTATTTCATTGATATTCTGCTCATTCATTTTGATAGGAATTGACATTATTCTATGTGTATTTTGTATATATTTTTCATACAAATTTACGTTATTTTATGTGTATTTGTTTATATATTTTGACACAAATTTACAATATTTTATGGGTATTTTGTATAAACATTTCAAAAGAAATTTACCTAGTTTTATGTGTATTTTATATATCTATTTTCATACAAACTCAAATTATTTCTATGTATTTTTGTATATATTTTAATACAAATTTTAGTTATGTTATGTGTATTTTGTAAATTTATTTTCATTCAAATATATATTATTTTATTGGTGTTTTGTTGATTTATATTGATACGAATTTACATTATTTTATATGTACTTTGTATATATATTTTTATACGCTTTTCCATTATTTAATATTTATTGTTAATATATATTTTATACAAATTCATGGTATTTTATGTGTATTTGTATATATATTTTCATATAAATTTACATTATTTTATGTGTATTTTGTACATATATTTTATTACAAATCTACCTTATTTTATGTTTATTTTGTATGTGTATTTAGTATATTTATATTTATGCAAATATACATTCTCTTATTGGTATTTTGTTTATTTATTTTGATACGAATTTTCATTTTTTTTAGGTGTATTTGATATATATATATTTATACCTATTTACATAATTTTGTTTGTGTTTTGAATATATATTTTCATAGAAATTTACTCTATATGTATATGTATAGAAAATACACATGAAATAATCTAAATTCGTATCGAAATAAATGAACAAAATACCGATAAAATAATGTAATTTTGAATGAAAATATATATAGAAAATACACATAAAATAACGTAAATACAAATAAATATATACACATAAAATGATTTGAATTTGAATGAAAATAGATATAAAAATAAACTTAAAATAAGGCAAATTTATAATGAAATATATATACATAATACACATAAAATAATGTAGATTTGTTTCAAAATATATATACGAATACACATAAAATAACGTAGATTTCTATAGAAATATATATACAAAATACACATGAAATGTTGTAAATACGTATAAAAATATATATACAAAATACACATTAAATAATGTAAATTCGTGTCAAAATAAATAATTAAAATATCAATAAAAGAATGAGTATTTGTATGAAAATAAATATACAAAATACACATAAAATAACGTAAATTTGTATAAAACTATATATAAAAATACTCAAAAATAAGTTAAATTTGTATGAAAATAAATATACAAAATACACATAAAATTAGGTAAATTTGTAAAGAAATACATATACAAAATACACATAAAATAATGTAAATTTGAATGAAAATATATAAAGAAATACACTTAAATTAACATAAATTTGTATAAAATATATATAAAAAATACTCATTAAATAATGTAAATATGTATAAAAAATATATATACAAAACACAAATAGAATAATGTAAAATCGTATTAAAATAAATACACAGAATGTAAATAAAATAATGTAAATTTGTATGAAAATAAAGATGCAAAATACCCATAAAATAACCCATTTTTTTTAAATATATAAAATACACATGAAAGGATGTAAATACGTATAAAAATATATATACAAAATACACATTAAATAATGTAAATTCGCGTCAAAATAAATAAACAAAATGTCAATAAAAGAATGTGTATTTGTATGAAAATAAATATACAAAATACACATAAGACAACATAAATTTGTATAAAACTATATACAAAAATACTCAAAAATAATATAAATTTGTATGAAAATAAATATACAAAATACACATAAAATTAGGTAAATTTGTATTGAAATACATATACAAAATACACATAAAATACTGTAAATTTGAATGAAAATACATTAACAAATACACTTAAAATAACGTAAATTTGTATAAAAAAATATATACAAAACACAAATAGAATAATGTAAAATCGTATCAAAATAAATACACAGAATATTAATAAAATAATGTAAATTTGTATGAAAATAAAGAAGCAAAATACCCAAAAAATAACATATTTTTTTTTAAATATATATACAAAAATACACATAATTTTTTTTATTTGTATTAAAATAAATATACAAAATACATAGACAATAAGGTAAATCTGTATTGAAATAGATATGCAAAATACATATAAAACAATGTAAATTTGTTTCAAAATATATATGCGAATACACATAAAATAACGTAGATTTGTATGAAAATATATATACAAAATACACGTAAAATGAAGTAAATACGTATAAAAAAATTTATACAAAATACATATAAAATAATGTAAATTCGTATCAAAATAAATAAACAAAATACCAATAAAAGAATGTGTATTTGTATAAATATAAATATACAAAATACACATAAAATAACGTAAATTTGTATAAAACTATATACAAAAATACACAGAAGTAATTAAATTCGTATGAAAATAGATATACAAAATACAGCTAAAATAAGCTAAATTTGAATTGAAATGTATATACAAAATACATAAAATAATGTAAATTTGTATCAAAATATTTATAAAAATACATATAATAACGTAAATTTGTTTAAAAATATATAAACAAAATACACATTAAGTAATGTAAATACGTATAAAAAATATGTACAAAATACACATATAATCGTGTAATTCGTATCAAACTAAATAAACAAAATAGCAATAAAATAATGTAAATTTGTATGAGAAAACATATACAAATACATATAAAATAACGCTAATTTCTATAAAAATATATGTCCAAAAATGAACGTAAAATAAATTATCTTTGGATAAAAAAATATATACAAAACACACATTAAATAATGTAAATGCGTACATAAAATAACCTAAATTTGTATAAAACTATATACAAAAATACACAAAAATAATTTAAATTTGTATGAAAAGAAATATACAAAATACACATAAAATTAGGTTAATTTCTATTGAAATACATATACAAAATACACATAAAATAATGTAAATTTGAAAGAAAATATATAAACAAATACACATATAATAACGTAAATTTGTATGAAATATATATACAAAATACACATTAAATAATGTAAATATGTTTAAAAAAATATATACAAAACACAAATAGAATAATGTAAAATCGTATATAAATATATACACAGAATATTAATAAAATAATGTAAATTTGTATGAAAATTAAGATGCAAAATACCTATAAAATAACGCATTTCTTATAAGATTATTGATACCAAAATACACATAAAATATTTGAATTTGTATCAAAATAAATATAAAAAATGCACATACAATAAGGTAAATTTGTATTGAAATAGATATGCAAAATACATATAAAATAATGTAAATTTGTTTCAAAATATATATGCGAATACACATAAAATAACGTAGATTTCTATAAAAATACATATACAAAATACACATAAAATTAAGTAAATACGTATAAAAAAATGTATACAAAATACACATAAAATAATGTAAATTCGAATAAAGGTAAATAAACAATATACCAATAAAAGAATGTGTATTTGTATAAATATAAATATACAAAATGCACATAAAATAACGTAAATTTATATAAAACTATATACATAAAATAACGCAAATTTCTATAAAAATATATGTACAATAATGAACATTATATTATTTTGCATAAATATATATATACAAAACACACATTAGATAATGTAAATGAGTATAAAAATATGTATACAAAATACCTATGAAATAATCTAAATTCGTATCGAATTAAATTAAGAAATACCAATAAAATAATGTAATTTTGGATGAAAATATATATACAAAATACACATAAAATAAACTAAATACAAATACAAATATACACATAAAATAATTTAAAATTGAATGAAATAAATATGCAAAATAAACATAAAATAAGGTAAATTTGTAATGAAATATATGAAAAAATACACATAAAATAATATAAATTTGTATGAAAATATATATACAAATACACATTAAATAACATGAATTTGTATAAAATTTGTATCAAAATATTTACTTATACACACAATAAAATAACGTAATTTTTTTATGAAAATGTATATACAAAATACACATAAAATAATTTAAATACGTAGAAAATATATATACAAAAAACACATAAAATAGTGTAAATATGTATGAAAATATATAAACAAATACACATAATATAATGTAAATTTGGATAAAAAATATATACAAAATTACCATTAAATAATGTAAATATATATATATATATATATATATATATATATATATATATATATATATATATATATATATATATATATATATATATATATATATATATATATATATATATATATATATATATATATATATATATATATATATATATATATATATATATATATATATATATATATATATATACAAATAAGAATAATGTTAAATCGTATCAAAATAAATAAAGAGAATATCAATAAAATAATGTGAATTTGTATGAAAATAAAGGTGCAAAATATCCATATAATAACGCATATTTGCATAAAAATATATATACAAAAATACATATAAAATAATAAAACTTCTATTAAAATAAATATACAAAATGCACGTTCAATAAAGTAAATTTGTATTGAAATAGATATGCAAAATACACATTAATAATGTAAATTTGTATCAAAATATATATACGAATACTCATAAAATAGAGTAAATTTCTATGAAAATATACATACAAAATAGATATACAAAAAACACATATAACTAGTTAAATTTGTATTTAAATACATGTACAAAAAACACATAAAAAAATGTAGATTTGTATGAAATGAAAACAAATACATTTTATATAAAATATATATACAAAATACACATAGAATAATGTAAAATCATATCAAAATAAATACACAGAATATCAATAAAATAATGTAAATTTGTATGAAAATAAAGATGCAAAATACCCATAAAATAAAGCATATTTTTATAAAAATACATATACAAAAATACACATAGATTAATCAAATTTGTATTAAAATTAATATACAAAATGCACATACAATAAGGTAAATTTGTATTGAAAAAATATGCAAAATACACATAAAACAATGTAAATTTGTTTCAAAATATATATACGAATACACATAAAATAACGCAGACTTCTATAGAAATATATATACAAAATACACTTGAAATAATGTAAATACGTATAAAAATATATATACAAAATACACATTAAATAATGTTAATTCGTGTCAAAATAAATAAACAAAATATCATGAAAAGAATGTGTATTTGTATGAAAATAGATATACAAAATACACATAAAATAACCTAAATTTGTATAAAACTATATACAAAAATACACAAAAATAGTTTAAACTTGTATGAAAATAAATATACAAAAAACAAATAAAATTAGGTAAATTTGTATTGAAATACATATACAAAATACACATAAAATAATGTAAATTTGAATGAAAATATATAAACATATAGACTTAAAATAACGTAAATTTGTATCAAATATATATACAAAAAACACATTAAATAATGTAAATATGTATAAAAAAATATATACAAAACACAAATAAAATAATGTAAAATCGTATCAAAATAAATACAGAAAATATTAATAAAATAATGTAAATTTGTATGAAAATTAAGATGCAAAATACCCATAAAATAATGCATTTTTTATAAAAATATATATACGAAAAAACATAAAATATTTGATTTTGTATTTAAATAAATAGATATACAAAATACACATAAAATAAGCTAAATTTGAATTGAAATATATATACAAAATACATAAAATAATGTAAATTTGTATCAAAATACTTATACAAATATATATATATATATAATAACGTAGATTTGTATAAAAATATATAAACACAATACACATTAAATAATGTAAATACGTATAAAAAAATGTACAAAATACACAAATAATCATGTAATTCGTATCAAAATAAATAGACAAAATACCAATAAAATAATGTAAATTTCTATGAGAAAACATATACAAAATACACATAAATAACGCAAATATCAATAAAAATATATATAATATAATATATTTTTATACATATTAAAATATTTAATGTATATTTTGTATATATATTATCAAATTTACGTTATTTTATATGTATTTATATATTTTCATACAAATCTACATTATTTTATGTGAGTTTTGTATATGTATTCAATACAAATTTGCCTAACTTTATGTGTATTTTGCATATCTATTCAAACAAATTTAAATTATTTTGTGTATTTTGTATATATTTTATACAAATTTAGTTATTTATTTGTTTTTGTATATATATTTTCTAAATATACATTCTTTTATTGGAATTTTGTGTATTTAATTTTTACGAATTTACATTATTTTATGTGTATTTGTATATATATTTTTCACGTATTTAAATTATTTTATGTGTATTTTATATATACATTTTCATAAAATTTACGTTATTTTGTGTGTATTCGTATATATTTTGAAACAAATTTTATACAAATTCATGTTATTTTATGTGTATTTGTATATATATTTTCATACAAATTTATATTATTTTATGTGTATTCTTACATATATTTTATTACAAATTTACCTTATTTTATGTTTATTTTGTATATTTATTTCATTAATATAATCAAATTTAAATTTATTGTATATGCTTTTTGTATATTAATTTTAATACAAATTTAATTATTCTATGTGTATTTTCTATATGTATTTTATAAAATATGCTTTATTTTATGGGTATTTTGCATCTTTATTTTCATACAAATTTACGTTATTTTATTGATATTCTGCTCATTCATTTGATACGATTTGACATTATTGTATGTATATTTATATTTTTCATACAAATTTACGTTATTTTATGTGTATTTCTTTATATATTTTGACACAAATTTACAATATTTTATGGGTATTTTGTATATATATTTCATAAGAAATTTACCTAGTTTTATGTGTATTTTGAATATCTATTTTCATTCAAACTCAAATTATTTTTATGTATTTTTGTATATATTTCAATACAAATTTTAGTTAGGTTATGTGTATTTTGTAAATCTATTTTCATTCAAATATATATTATTTTATTGGTATTTTGTTGATTTATATTGATACGAATTTACATTATTTTATATGTACATTGTATATATATTTTTATACGCATTTACATTATTTAATATTTATTTTGAGTATATAATTTTATACAAATTCATGGTATTTTATGTGTATTTGTATATATATTTTCATATAAATTTACATTATTTTATGTTTATTTTGCACATATATTTCATAACAAATTTACCTTATTTTATGTTTATTTTGTATGTGTATTTTGTACATTTATATTTATACAAATACACATTCTTTTATTGGTATTTTGTTTATTTATTTTGTTTCGAATTTACATTATTTTATGTGTATTTTGTTTACATTTTTTTATACGTATTTACTTAATTTTACGTGTATTTTGTATATATATATTTTTATAGAAATCTACGTACATATATTTTGAAACAAATTTACATTGTTGTATATGTACAATAAGGTAAATTTGTATTGAAATAGATATGCAAAATACATATAAAGCAATGTAAATTTGTTTCAAAATATGTATACGAATACACATAAAATAACGTAGATTTCTATAAAAATATATATACAAAATACACATAAAATGAAGTAAATACGTATAAAAAATGTATACAAAATACACATAAAATAATGTAAATTCGTATCAAAATAAATAAACAAAATACCAATAAAAGAATGTGTATTTGTATAAATATAAATATACAAAATACACATAAAATAACGTAAATTTATATAAAACTATATACAAAAATACACAGAAGTAATTAAATTTGTATGAAAATATATACAAAACACACACAAAATAAGCTAAATTTGAATTGAAATATATATACAAAATGCATGAAATAAAGTAAATTGGTATCAAAATATTTATTCAAATACACATATAATAACGTAAATTTGTATTAAAATATATAAACAAAATACACATTAAATAATGTAAATACGTATAAAAAAATGTGTACAAAATACACATATAATCATGTAATTCGTATCAAAATAAATAAACAAAATACCAATAAAATAATATAAATTTGTATGAGTAAACGTGTATAGATATATATGTACAAAATACACATACAAAATAAACATAAAATAAGGTAATTTTGTAATGAAATATATGTACAAAATACACATAAAATAATGTAAATTTATATGAAAATATATATACAAATACACATAAAATACCATGAATTTGTGTAAAATTATATATTCAAAATAAATATTAAATAGTGTAAATGCGTATAAAAATATATATAAAAAGTACATATAAAATAATGTAAATTCGTATCAATATAAATCAACAAAATACCAATAAAATAATATATATTTGAATGAAAATAGATTTACAAAATACACATAACATAACTAAAATTTGTATTGAAATATATACAAAAATACATAAAAATTATTTGAGTTTGTATGAAAATAGATATTCAAAATATACATAAAACTAGGTAAATTTCTTTTGAAATATATATAAAAAATACCCATAAAATATTGTAAATTTTTGTCAAAATATATAAACAAATACACATAAAATAACGTAAATTTGTGTGAAAAATATTAACAAAATACACATAGAATAATGTCAAATCGTATCAAAATAAATGAGCAGAATATCAATAAAATAACGTAAATTTGTATGAAAATAAAGATGCAAAATACCCATAAAATAAAGCATATTTTTTATAAAAATACATATACAAAAATACACATAGAATAATTAAATTTGTATTAAAATTAATATACAAAATGCATATACAATAAGGTAAATTTGTATTGAAAAAATATGCAAAATACACAAAGTGTAAATTTGTTTAAAAATCTATATACGAATACACATAATATAACGTAGATTTCTATAGAAATATATATACAAAATACACATGAAATGATATAAATACGTATAAAAATATATATACAAAATACACATTAAATAATTTAAATTCTCGTCAAAATAAATAAACAAAATATCAATAAAAGAATGTGTATTTGTATGAAAATAGATATACAAAATACTCATAAAATAACCTAAGTTTGTATAAAACTATATACAAAAATACACAAAAATAATTTAAATTTGTATGAAAATAAATATACAAAATACACATAAAATTAGGTAAATTTGTATTGAAATACATATACAAAATACACATAAAATAATGGAAGTTTGAATGAAAATATATAAATATATACACATAAAATAACGTAAATTTGTATCAAATATATATACAAAATACTAATTAAATAATGTAAGTATGTATAAAAAAAATATATACAAAACACAAATAGAATAATGTAAAATCGTATCAAAATAAATACACAGAATATTAATAAAATAATGTAAATTTGTTTGAAAATAAAGATGCAAAATAGCCATAAAATAACGCATTTTTAAAAATAATATATATACCAAAATACACATAAAATATTAAAATTTGTATTAAAATAGATATAAAAAATGCACATACTGTAAGGTAAATTTCTATTGAAATAGATATGCAAAATACATATAAAACAATGTAAATTTGTTTCAAAATATATATACGAATACACATAAAATAACGTTGATTTCTATAAAAATATATACAAAATACACATAAAATGAAGTAAATACGTATAAAAAAATGAATACAAAATACATATAAAAATCGTATCAAAATAAATAAACAAAATACCAGTAAAAGAAAGTGTATTTGTATAAATATAAATATAAAAAATACAAATAAAATATCGTAAATTTGTATAAAACTATATACAAAAATACACAGAAGTTATTAAATTTGTATGAAAATATATATACAAAATACAGCTAAAATAAGCTAAATTTGAATTGAAATGTACATACAAAATACATAAAATAATGTAAATCTGTATCAAAATATTTATACAAATACATATAATAACGTAGATTTGTTTAAAAATATATAAACAAAATACACATTAAGTAATGTAAATACGTATAAAAAATATGTACAAAATACACATATAATCATGTAATTCGTATCAAAATAAATAAACAAAATATCAATAAAATAATGTAAATTTGTATGAGAAAAATATACAAATAACGCAAATTTCTATAAAATATATGTACAAAATGCACATAAAATAAAGTAAATTAGCATAAAATATATATACAAAACACACTAAATAATGTAAATGCGTACATAAAATAACCTAAATTTGTAGAAAACTATATACAAAAATACACAAAAATAATTTAAATTTGTTTGAAAAGAAATATACAAAATACACATAAAATTAGGTAAATTTGTATGGAAATACATATACAAAATACACATCAAATAATGTAAATTTGAATGAAAATATATAAACAAATACACTTAAAATAACGTAAATTTGTATAAAATATATATGCAAGATACACATTAAATAATGTAAATGTGTATATATACAAAAAACAAATAGAATAATGTAAAATCGTATCAAAATAAATACACAGAATATCAATAAAATAATGTAAATTTGTATGAAAATAAAGATGCAAAATTCCCAAAAATTATCGCATTTTTTTTATAAAAATATATATACCAAAATACACATAAAATATTTAAATTTGTATTGAAATAAATATACAAAATGCATATACAGTAAGGTAAATTTGTATTGAAAGAGATATTAAAAAATACATATAAAACAATGTAAATTTGTTTCAAAATATATATACGAATACACATAAAATAAAGTAGATTTCTATAGAAATATATATACAAAAAACATATGAAATTATGTAAATACGTAAAAATATATATACAAAATACATATCAAATAATGTAAATTCGTGTCAAAATAAATAAACAAAATATCATGAAAAGAATGTGTATTTGTATGAAAATAGATAATAGATAATAAATTTGTATAAAATATATATGCAAGATACACATTAAATAATGTAAATATGTATAAAAAAAAGTATATACAAAAAACAAATAAAATAATGTAAAATCGTATCAAAATAAATACACCGAATATTAATAAAATAATGTAAATTTGTATGAAAATAAAGATGAAAATTCCATATAATAGCGCATTTCTTATAAAAATATATATACCAAAATACACATAATATATGTAAATTTTTATTGAAATAAATATACAAAATATACATGAAATGTTGTAAATTTGTATTGAAAGAGATATGCAAAATACATATAAAATAATGTAAATTTGTTTCAAAATATATATACGAATATCAATAAAAGAACGTAGATTTCTATAAAAATATATATACAAAATACACATAAAAATAACGTAAATTTGTATAAAACTATATATAAAAATACACAAAAATAATGTAAATTTGTATTAAAATAAATATACAAAATACATAAAACTAATGTGTATTTGGATATATAAAATACATACATACAAAATACATAAAATAATGTAAATTTGAATGAAAATATATAAACAAATACACTTAAAATAATGTAAATTGTATAAAATATATATACAAATACACATTAAATAATGTAAATATGTATAAAAATATATATACAAAACAAATAGAATAATGTAAAATATTAAAATAAATACACAGAATGTAAATAAAATAATATAAATTTGTATGAAAATATAGATGCAAAATACCTATAAAATAACGCATTTTTATAAAATTATATACCAAAATACACATAAAATATTTAAATTTGTATTAAAATAAATATACAAAATGCATATAAATAAGGTAAATTTGTAAAATAAATTAACAAAATACATATAAAAGAATGTAAATTTGTTTCAAAATATATATACGAATACACATAAAATAACGTAAATTTCTATAAAACTATATACAAAATACACAAAATAATGTAAATACGTATAAAATAAATATACAAAATACATATAAAATAATGTAAATTTGTATTGAAATACATAAACAAAATACACATAAAAGAATGTAAATTTGTATGAAAATAAATAAACAAATACACATAAAATAACGTAAATTTTGATTAAACAATATATACAAAAAAAAAATAGAATACTCTAAAATCTTATCAAAATATATACACAGAATATTAATAAAATAATGTAAATTTGTATGAAAATAAAAGCAAAATACCCATAAAATAACGCATTTATTTTTTATATATATAAAATACACATCAGATAATATAAATTTGCATTAAAATAAATATACAAAATACACATAAAATAAGGTAAGTTTGTATTGAAATATTGAACATACACATAAAATAATGTAACTTTGTTTCAAAATATATATACAAATGCACATAAAATAACGTAGATTTCTAAAAATATATACAAAACACATAAAATGAAGTAAATACGTAAGAAAATGTATACAAAATACACATAAAATAATGTAAATTCGAATAAAGGTAAATAAACAATATACCAATAAAAGAATGTGTATTTGTATAAATATAAATATACAAAATACACATAAAATAACGTAAATTTGTATAAAACTATATACAAAAATACACAGAAGTAATTAAATTCGTATGAAAATAGATATAAAAAATACAGATAAAATAAGCTAAATTTGAATTGAAATGTATATACAAAATACATAAAATAATGTAAATTTGTATCAAAATATTTATAAAAATACATATAATAACGTAAATTTGTTTAAAAATATATAAACAAAATACACATTAAGTAATGTAAATACGTATAAAAAATATGTACAAAATACACATATAATCATGTAATTCGTATCAAACTAAATAAACAAAATAGCAATAAAATAATGTAAATTTGTATGAGAAAACATATAAAAATACATATAAAATAACGCTAATTTCTATAAAAATATATGTCCAAAAATGAACGTAAAATAAATTAACTTTGGATAAAAATACATATACAAAACACACATAAAATAACCTAAATTTGTATCAAACTATATACAAAAATACACAAAAATATTTTAAATTTGTATGAAAATAAATATACAAAATACACATAAAATTAGGTAAATTTGTATTGAAATACATACACAAAATACACATAAAATAATGTAAATTTGAATGAAAATACATAAACAAATACACTTAAAATAACGTAAATTTCTATAAAAAAATATGTACAAAACACAAATAGAATAATGTAAAATCGTATCAAAATAAATACACAGAATATTAATAAAATAATGTAAATTTGTATGAAAATAAAGAAGCAAAATACCCATAAAATAACGCATTTTTTTCATTTATAAAAATATACATACCAAAATACACATCAAAAAATTAAATTTGTATTAAAATAAATATACAAAAAACACATACAATAAGGTAAATTTGTATTGAAATAGATATGCAAAATACATATAAAACAATGTAAATTTGTTTCAAAATATTTATACGAATACACATAAAATAACGTAGATTTCTATAAAAATATATATACAAAATACACATAAAATGAAGTAAATACGTATAAAAAAATGTATACAAAATACACATAAAATAATGTAAATTCGTATCAAAATAAATAAACAAAATACCAATAAAAGAATGTGTATTTGTATAAATATAAATATACAAAATACACATAAAATAACGTAAATTTATATAAAACTATATACAAAAATACACAGAAGTAATTAAATTTGTATGAAAATATATACAAAATACACACAAAATAAGCTAAATTTGAATTGAAATATATATACAAAATAAATGAAATAAAGTAAATTTGTATAAAATATTTATACAAATACACATATAATAACGTAAATTTGTATGAAAATATATAAACAAAATTAACATTAAATAATTTAAATACGTATAAAAAATATGTACAAAATACTCATATATTCATGTAATTCGTATCAAAATAAATAAACAAAATACCAATAAAATAATATAAATTTATGAGTAAACGTGTATGTTATATTTTTCAATACAAATTTACCTTATTATATACGCATTTTGTATATTAATTTTAATACAAATTTAATTATTCGATGTGTATTTTTGTATCTGTATTTTTATAAACATATGCTTTATTTTTTGGGTATTTTGCATCTTTATTTTCATACAAATTTACATTATTTTATTGATATTCTGCTCATTTTGAAATATATATACAAAATACATGAAATAAAGTAAATTTGTATAAAAATATTTATACAAATACACATATAATAACGTAAATTTGTATGAAAATATATAAACAAAATACACATTAAATAATGTAAATACGTATAAAAAAATATGTACAAAATACACATATATTCATGTAATTCGTATCAAAATAAATAAACAAAATACCAATAAAATAATATAAATTTGTATGAGTAAACGTGTATGTTGCATATTTTTTCAATACAAATTTACCTTATTATATACGCATTTTGTATATTAATTTTAATACAAATTTAATTATTCGATGTGTATTTTTGTATCTATTTTTATAAACATATGCTTTATTTTTTGGGTATTTTGCATCTTTATTTTCATACAAATTTACATTATTTTATTGATATTCTGCTCATTCATTTTGATACGAATTGACATTATTCTATGTGTATTTTGATACGAATTGACATTATTCTATGTGTATTTTGTATATATTTTTCATACATTTTTACGCTATTTTATGTGTATTTGCTTATATATTTTGACACAAATTTACAATATTTTATGGGTATTTTGTATATACATTTCAAAAGATATTTACCTAGTTTTATGTGTATTTTGTATATCCATTTTCATACAAACTCAAATTATTTCTATGTATTTTTGTATATATTTTAATACAAATTTTAGTTATGTTATGTGTATTTTGTAAATTTATTTTCATTCAAATATATATTATTTTATTGGTGTTTTGTTGATTTATATTGATACGAATTTACATTATTTTATATGTACTTTGTATATATATTTTTATACGCTTTTACATTATTTAATATTTATTTTGAATATATATTTTTATGCAAATTCATGGTATTTTATGTGTATTTGTATATATATTTTTATATAAATTTACATTTTTTTATGTGTATTTTGTACATATATTTTTTTACAAATCTACCTTATTTTATGTTTATTTTGAATGTGTATTTTCTATATTTATATTTATCCAAATACACATTCTTTTATTGGTATTTTGTTTATTTATTTTAATTCGAATTTACATTATTTTATGTGTATTTTGTATACATTTTTTTATACGTATTTACTTAATTTTATGTGTATTTTGTATATATATTTTTATAGAAATCTACGTTTTTTTATTTGTATTCGTATATATATTTTGAAACAAATTTACAATGTTTTATATGTATTTTTGCATATCTCTTTCAATTCAAATTTACCTTTTTGTATGTGCATTTTGTATATTTATTTCAATGCAAATTTAAATATTTTATGTGTTTTTTGGTATATATATTTTTATAAGATTACGAAAATTTGAATAAAAATATATACAAAAAAACAAAAAAATATATTTCAATTTGTATGAAAATAGATATACCAAATACACATATAATTAGTTAAATTTGTATTTAAATACATGTACAAAATACACATAAAATAATGTAAATTTGTATGAAATGAAAACAAATTCACATAAAACTCGCGTCAAAATAAATAAACAAAATATCAATAAAAGAATGTGTATTTGTATGAAAATAGATATACAAAATACACATAAAATAACCTATATCTGAATCAAACTATATACAAAAATAAACAACAATATTTTAAATTTGTATGAAAATAAATATACAAAATACACATAAAATTAGGTAAATTTGTATTGAAATACATACACAAAATACACATAAAATAATGTAAATTTGAATGAAAATACATAAACAAATACACTTAAAATAACGTAAATTTGTATAAAAAAATATGTACAAAACACAAATAGAATAATATAAAATCGTATCAAAATAAATACACAGAATATTAATAAAATAATGTAAATTTGAATGAAAATAAAGAAGCAAAATACCCATAAAATAACGCATTTATAAAAATACATATACCAAAATTCACATCAAAAAATTAAATTTGTATTAAAATAAATATACAAAAAACACATACAATAAGGTAAATTTGTATTGAAATAGATATGCAAAATACATATAAAACAATGTAAATTTGTTTCAAAATATATATACGAATACACATAAAATAACGTAGATTTCTATAAAAATATATATACAAAATTCATTTTATGTATTGTATGTATTGAAAGAGATATTTTATGTATTGAAAGAGATATATTCAAAAATACATATAAAACAATGTAAATCTGTTTCAAAATATATATACGAATACACATAAAATAAAGTAGATTTCTATAGAAATATATATACAAAATACATATGAAATTATGTAAATACGTATAAAAATATATATACAAAATACATATCAAATAATGTAAATTCGTGTCAAAATAAATAAACAAAATATCATGAAAAGAATGTGTATTTGTATGAAAATAGATAATAGATAATAGATTTGTATAAAATATATATGCAAGATACACATTAAATAATGTAAATATGTATAAAAAAGTATATACAAAAAACAAATAGAATAATGTAACATCGTATCAAAATAAATACACCGAATATTAATAAAATAATGTAAATTTGTATGAAAATAAAGATGCAAAATTCCCATAAAATAGCGCATTTCTTATAAAAATATATATACCAAAATACACATAAAATATTTAAATTTGCACTGAAATAAATATACAAAATGAACATACAATAAGGTAAATTTGTATTGAAAGAGATATGCAAAAATACATATAAAACAATATAAATTTGTTTCAAAATATATATACGAATACAAATAAAAAAACGTAGATTTCTAAAAAAAATATATATATATATATATATATATATATATATATATATATATATATATATATATATATATATATATATATATATATATATATATATATATATACAAAATACACATAAAATTAAGTAAATACGTATAAAAAATGTATACAAAATGCACATAAAATAATGTAATTTCAATTAAAATAAATGTAAATTTGAATGAAAATATAACAACAAATACACTTAAAATAACGTAAATTTGTATAAAATATATATGCAAGATACACATTAAATAATGTAAATGTGTATAAAAAATATATAAACAAAAAACAAATAGAATAATGTAAAATCGTATCAAAATAAATACACAGAATATCAATAAAATAATGTAAATTTGTATGAAAATAAAGATGCAAAATTCCCAAAAATTATCGCATTTTTTATAAAAATATATATACCAAAATACACATAAAATATTTAAATTTGTATTGAAATAAATATACAAAATGCATATACAGTAAGGTAAATTTGTATTAAAAGAGATATTCAAAAATACATATAAAACAATGTAAATTTGTTTCAAAAAATATATACGAATATACATAAAATAAAGTAGATTTCTATAGAAATATAAATACAAAATACATATGAAATTATGTAAATACGTATAAAAATATATATACAAAATACATATCAAATAATGTAAATTCGTGTCAAAATAAATAAACAAAATATCATGTAAAGAATGTGTATTTGTATAAAAATAGATAATAGATAATAAATTTGTATAAAATATATATGCAAGATACTCATTAAATAATGTAAAGATGTATAAAAAAGTATATACAAAAAACAAATAGAATAATGTAAATTCGTATCAAAATAAATACACCGAATATTAATAAAATAATGTAAATTTGTATGAAAATAAAGATGCAAAATTCCCATAAAATAGAGCATTTCTTATAAAAATATATATACCAAAATACACATTAAATATTTAAATTTGTATTGAAATAAATATACAAAATGCACATAAAATAACGTAAATTTGTATGAAAAATAGATACAAAATACACATAGAATAATGTCAATTCGTATCAAAATGAATGAGCAGAATATCAATAAAATAATGTAAATTTGTATGAAAATAAAGATGCAAAATACCCAAAAAATAAAGCATATGTTTATAAAAATACAGATACAAAAATACACATCGAATAATTACATTTGTATTAAAATTAATATACAAAATGCGTATATAATAAGGTAAATTTGTATTGAAAAAATATGCAACATACACGTTTACTCATACAAATTTATATTATTTTATTGGTATTTTGTTTATTTATTTTGATACGAATTTACATTATTTTATGTGTATTTTGTATACATTTTTTTATACGTATTTACTTAATTTTATGTGTATTTTGTATATATATATATTTATAGAAATCTACGTTATTTTATGTGTATTCGTATATATATTTTAAAACAAATTTACATTGCTTTATATGTATTTTGCGTATCTATTTCAATACAAATTTACCTTATTGTATGTGTTTTTTATATATTTATTTTAATACAAATCTAATTTTTTTATGTGTATTTTGGTATATATATTTTTATAAATAAAAAAAATGCGTTATTTTATGGGTATTTTGCCTCTTTATTTTCATACAAATTTACATTATTTTATTAATATTCTGTGTATTTATTGTGATACGATTTTACATTATTCTATTTGTGTTTTGTATATATTTTTTTATCCAAATTTACGTTATTTTAAGTGTATTTGTTTATGTATTTTCATTCAAATTTACATTATTTTATGTGTATTTTGTATATGTATTTCCATACAAATTTACCTAATTTTATGTGTATTTTGTATATTTTTTTTATACAAATTTAAAATATTTTTGTGTATTTTTGTATATAGTTTGATACAAATTTAGGTTAATTTATGTGTATTTTGAATATCTATTAAATATATATACAAAATACATATCAAATTATGTAAATACGTATAAAAATATATATACAAAATACATATCAAATAATGTAAATTCGTATCAAAATAAATAAACAAAATATCATGAAAAGAATGTGTATTTGTATGAAAATAGATAATAGATAATAAATTTGTATAAAATATATATGCAAGATACACATTAAATAATGTAAATATGTATAAAATGTAAAATCGTATCAAAATAAATACACCGAATATTAATAAAATAATGTAAATTTGTATGAAAATAAAGATGCAAAATTCCCATAAAATAGCGCATTTCTTATAAAAATATATTAAATTAAAATTAAATTTGTATTGAAATAAATATACAAAATGCACATACAATAAGGTAAATTTGTATTGAAAGAGATATGCAAAAATACATATAAAACATTGTAAATTTGTTTCAAAATATATATACGAATACAAATAAAAAAACGTAGATTTCTACAAAAATATATATACAAAATACACATAAAATTAAGTAAATACGTATAAAAAAATGTATTCAAAATACATATAAAATAATGTAAATTCGAATTAAAATAAATAAACAAAATACCAATAAAAGAATGTGTATTTGGATAAATATAAATATACAAAATACACATACAAAATAAACATAAAATAAGGTAGATTTGTAATAAAATATATGTACAAAATACACATACAATAATGTAAATTTATATGAAAATATATATACAAATACACATAAAATACCATGAATTTGTATAAAAAATTATATACAAAAAAAATATTAAATAATGTAAGAGCGTATAAAAATATATATACAAAGAACATATTAAATTAAAATTAAGATGCAAAATACCTATAAAATAACGCATTTTTTTTATAAAATTATTGATACCAAAATACACATAAAATATTTCAACTTGTATTAAAATAAATATACAAAATGCACATACAATAAGGTAAATTTGTATTGAAATAGATATGGAAAATACATATAAAATAATTTAAATTTGTTTCAAAATATATATACGAATACAAATAAAATAACGTAGACTTCTATAAAAATAAATATACAAAATACACATAAAATTAAGTAAATACGTATAAAAAAATGTATACAAAATACACATAAAATAATGTAAATTCGTATAAATGTAAATAAACAATATACCAATAAAAGAATGTGTATTTGTATAAACATAAATATACAAAATGCACATAAAATAACGTAAATTTATATAAAACTATATACATAAAATAACGCAAATTTCTATAAAAATATATGTACAAAAATGAACATTAGATAAGTTTGCATAAAAATATATATACAAAAATACACATAGAATAATTAAATTTGTATTAAAATTAATATACAAAATGAACACATACAAAAAGGTAAATTTGTATTGAAAAAAAAAAACGCAAAATACAAATAAAACAGTGTAAATTTGTTTCAAAATATATACGAATACACATAAAATAACGTGTATATTGTATATCTATTTTCATACAAATACACATTCTTTTATTGATATTTTGTTTATTTATTTTGACGCGAATTTACATTATTAATGTGTATTTTATATATATATATATATATATATATATATATATATATATATATATATATATATATATATATATATATATATATATATATATATATATATATATATATATATATATATATATATATATATATATATATATATATTTTTTATACGTGTTTACATCATTTGATGTGTATTTTGTATATATATTTCTATAAATCTACGTTGATTTGTGAGTATTCGTATATAGATTTTGAAATAAATTTACACTGTTTTATGTGTATTTTGCATATTTTTTCAATACAAATTTACCTTATTGTATATGCATTTTGTATATTAATTTTAATACAAATTTAATTATGCTATGTGTATTTTTGTATGTATTTTTATAAAAATATGCGTTATTTTATGGGTATTTTGCATTTTTATTTTCATAAAAATTTACATTATTTTACTTATATTATGTTTATTTTTTTAAACAATTTTACATTATTCTATGTGTATTTTGTATATCTATTTTATACGTATTTACTTAATATTATGTGTATTTGTATATATTTTTATAGAAATCTACGTTATTTTATGTGTATTCGTATATATATTTTGAAACAAATTTACATTGTTTTATATGTATTTTTGCATATCTCTTTCAATACAAGTTTACCTTATTGTATGTGCATTTTGTATATTTGTTTCAATACAAATTTAAATATTTTAGGTGTATTTTGGTATATATATTTTTATAAGAAATGCGCTATTTGATGGGAATTTTGCATCTTTATTTTCATACAAATTTACATTATTTTATTAATATTCGGTGTATTTATTTTGTTACGATTTCACATTATTCTATTTGTTTTTTGTATATATTTTTTTTATACATATTTACATTATTTAATGTTTATCTTGCATATATATTTCATACAAATTTATTATCTATTATTTATTTTCATGCAAATACACATTCTTTTCATGATATTTTGTTTATTTATTTTGACACGAATTTACCTAGATATGTATTTTGTATATATATTTTTATACGTATTTACATAATTTCATGCGTATTTTGTATATATATTTCTAGAGAAATCTACGTTATTTTATGTGTATTCGTATATATATTTTGAAACAAATTAACTTTGTTTTATATGTATTTTTTAATATCTCTTTCAATACATATTTACCTTATTGTATATGCATTTTGTATATTTATTTCAATACAAATTTAAATATTTTATGAGTATTTTGGTATATATATTTTTATAAAAAATGCGCTATTTTATGGGAATTTTGCATCTTTCTTTTCATACAAATTTACATTATTTTATTTTATTCTGTGTATTTATATTGATAGGATTTTACATTATTCTATTTCTTTTTTGTATTTATTTTTTTATACACATTTACATTATTTAATGTGTATCTTGCATATATATTTTATACAAATTTACGTTATTTTAAGTGTATTTGTTTATATATTTTCATTCAAATTTACATTATTTTATGTGTATTTTGTATATGTATTTCAATACAAATTTACCTAATTTTATGTGTATTTTGTATATTTCTTTTCATACAAATTTTAAATATTTTTGTGTATTTTTGTATATAGTGTTATACAAATTTAGGTTATTTTATGTACGCATTTACATTATTTAATATGTGTTTTGTATATATATTTTAATGCAAATTTACTTTATTTTATGTGCATTTTTGTACATATATTTTTTTAGAAATTTGCGTTATTTTATGTGTATTTGTATATGTTTTCTCATACAAATTTACATTATTTTATTGCTATTTTGTTTATTTATTTTGATACGAATGAAAATAGATATAGAAAATATACATAAAATAAACTAAATTTGTATTGAAATATATATACAAAATACATAAAATAATGTAAATTTTTATTAAAATATTTTAACAGATGCGCATAAAATAACGTAAATTTGTTTTAAAATATACAAAATACACATTAAATAATGTAAATATGTATAAAAAAAATATATACAGAACACAAATAGAATAATGTAAAATCGTATCAAAATAAATACACAGAATTTTAGTAAAACAATGTAAATTTGTATGAAAATAAAGATGCAAAATACCCATTAAATAACGCATTTTTTTATAAAAATATATATACCAAAATGCACATGAAAAAATTAATTTGTATTAAAATAAATATACAAAATACACATACAATAAGGTAAGTCTGTATTGAAATAGATATGCAAAATACATATAAAACAATGTAAATTTGTTTCAAAATATATATACAAATACACATAAAATAACGTAGGTTTGTATAAAAATATATATACAAAATACACATAAAATGAAGTAAATACGTATAAGAAAATGTATACAAAATACACATAAAATAATGTAAATTCGTTTCAAAATAAATAAACAAAATACCAATAAAAGAATGTGTATTTGTATAAATATAAATATACAAAATACACATAAAATAACGTAAATTTTTTAAAAACTATATACAAAAATACACAGAAGTTATTAAATTCGTATGAAAATAGATAAACAAAATACAGATAAAATAAGCTAGATTTGAATTGAAATGTATATACAAAATACATAAAATAATGTAAATTTGTATCAAATTATTTATAAAAATACATATAATAACGTAAATTTGTTTAAAAATATATAAACAAAATACACATTAAGTAATGTAAATACGTATAAAAAATATGTACAAAATACACGTATAATCATGTAATTCGTATCAAACTAAATAAACAAAATATCAATAAAATAATGTAAATTTGTATGAGAAAACATATACAAATACATATAAAATAACGCTAATTTCCATACAAATATGTCCAAAAATGAACGTAAAATATAGAAACTTTGGATAAAAACATATATACAAAACACACATTAAATAATGTAAATGCGTACATAAAATAACCTAAATTTGTATAAAAATATATACAAAAATACAAAAATTTTTTTAAATTTGTATGAAAAGAAATATACAAAATACATATAAAATTAGGTTAATTTGTATTGAAATACATATACAAAATACATATAAAATAATGTAAATTTGAAAGAAAATATATAAAGAAATACACATATAATAACGTAAATTTGTATGAAATATATATTCAAAATACACATTAAATAATGTAAATATGTATAAAAAAATATATACAAAACACAAATAGTATAATGTAAAATCGTATCAAAATATATACACAGAATATTAATAAAATAATGTAAGTTTGTATGAAAATGAAGATGCAAAATACCTATAAAATAACGCATTTTTTATAAAATTATTGATACCAAAGTACACATAAAATATTTGAATTTGTATTAAAATAAATATACAAAATGCACATACAACAAGGTAAATTTGTATTGAAATAGATATGCAATATACATATAAAATAATGTAAATTTGTTTCAAAATATATATACGAATACACATTAAATAACGTAGATTTCTATAAAAATACATATACA
The DNA here is from genome assembly GCF_024679095.1 of Eriocheir sinensis. NCBI lineage: Eukaryota > Metazoa > Arthropoda > Malacostraca > Decapoda > Varunidae > Eriocheir > Eriocheir sinensis. The sequence continues at coordinate 67,099 of NW_026111682.1, forward strand.
AAATACACATAATATTAAGTAAATACGTATAAAAAAATGTGTAAAGTGTATTTTGTATATATATTTTTATAGAAATCTACGTTTTTTTATTTGTATTCGTATATATATTTTGAAACAAATTTACATTGTTTTATATGTATTTTTGCATATCTTTCAATAATGTGCATTTTGTATATTTATTTCAATGCAAATTTAAATATTTTATGTGTATTTTGGTATATATATTTTTATAAGATTACGAAAATTTGAATAAAAACATATTAAAAAAAAAATAATAAATTTCAATTTTGTATGAAAATAGATATACAAAATACACATATAATTAGTTAAATTTGTATTTAAATACATGCACAAAATACACATAAAATAATGTAAATTTGTATGAAATGAAAACAAATTCACATAAAATTCGCGTCAAAATAAATAAACAAAATATCAATAAAAGAATGTGTATTTGTATGAAAATAGATATACAAAATACACATAAAATAACCTAAATTTGTATCAAACTATATACAAAAATACACAAAAATATTTTAAATTTGTATGGAAATAAATATACAAAATACACATAAAATTAGGTAAATTTGTATTGAAATACATACACAAAATACACATAAAATAATGTAAATTTGAATGAAAATACATAAACAAATACACTTAAAATAACGTAAATTTGTATAAAAAAAATATGTACAGAACACAAATAGAATAATGTAAAATCGTATCAAAATAAACACACAGAATATTAATAAAATAATGTAAATTTGTATGAAAATAAAGAAGCAAAATACCCATAAAATAACGCATTTTTTTCATTTCATAGAAATACACATTCTTTTCATGATATTTTGTTTATTTATTTTGACACGAATTAACATTATTTAATGTGTATTTTGTATATATATTTTTATACGTATTTACATTATTTCAAGTGTATTTTGTATATATATTTCTATAGAAATCTGCGTTATTTTATGTGTATTCGTATATATATTTTGAAACAAATTTACATTGTTTTATGTGTTTTTTGCATATTTTTTCACTACAAATTTACCTTATTGTATGTGCATTTTGTATATTAATTTTAATACAAATTTGATTAATCTATGTGTATTTTTGTATATGTATTTTTATAAAAATATGCTTTATTTTATGGGTATTTTGCATCTTTATTTTCATACAAATTTACATTATTTTATTGATATTCTGTGTATTTATTTTAATATGATTTTATATAAAATGTATTTGTTTTCATTTCATACAAATCTACATTATTTTATGTATTTTTTGTACATGTATACACATAAAATATTTAAATTTGTATTGAAATAAATATACAAAATGCACATACAATAGGGTAAACTTCTATTGAAAGAGATATGCAAAAATACATAAAAAACAATGTAAATTTGTTTCAAAATATATATACGAATAAACATAAAATAACGTAGATTTCTATAAAAATATATATACAAAATACACATAAAATTAAGTAAATACGTATAAAAAAATGTAAACAAAATACACATAAAATAATGTAAACTCGAAACAAAATAAATAAACAAAACACCAATAAAAGAATGTGTATTTTTATAAATATAAATGTACAAAATACACATACAAAATAAACATAAAATAAGGTAAATTTGTAATGAAATATATGTACAAAATACACATAAAATAATGTAAATTTATATGAAAATATATATACAAATACACATAAAATACCATGAATTTGTATAAAATTATATATTCAAAATAAATATTAAATAATGTAAATGCGTATAAAAATATATATTCAAAGTACATATAAAATAATGTAAATTCGTATTAATATAAATCAACAAAATACCAATAAAATATATATATTTGAAGGAAAATAGATTTACAAAATACACATAACATAACCAAAATTTGTATTGAAATATATACAAAAATACATAAAAATAATTTGAGTTTGTATGAAAATAGATATTCAAAATACATATAAAACTAGGTAAATTTCTTTTGAAATATATATACAAAATACCCATAAAATATTGTAAATTTGTGTCAAAATATATAAACAAATACATATAAAATAACTTAAAATAACGTAAATGTGTATCAAATATATATTCAAAAAACACATTAAATAATGTAAATATGTATAAAAAAATATATACAAAACATAAATAAAATAATGTAAAATCGTATCAAAATAAATACAGAAAATATTAATAAAATAATGTAAATTTGTATGAAAATTAAGATGCAAAATACCCATAAAATAACACATTTTTTATAAAAATATATATATACGAAAAAACATAAAATATTTGATTTTGTATTAAAATAAATAGATATACATTCTTTTATTGGTATTTTGTTTATTTATTTTGTTTCGAATTTACATTATTTTATGTGTATTTTGTTTACATTTTTTTATACGTATTTATTTAATTTTATGTGTATTTTGTATATATATTTTTATAGAAATCTACGTTATTTTATGTGTATTCATATATATATTTTGAAACAAATTTACATTGTTTTATATGTATTTTTGCATATTTCTTTCAATAGAAGTTCACTTTATTGTATGCGCATTTTGTATTTATTTATTACAATACTAATTTAAATATTTTATGTGTATTTTGGTATATATATTTTTATAAGAAATGCGCTATTTGATGGGAATTTCGCATCTTTATTTTCATACAAATCTACATTATTTTATTAATATTCGGTGTATTTATTTTGATACGATTTTACATTATTCTATTTTTTTTTGTATATATTTTTTTTATACATATTTACATTATTTAAATGCATCTTGCATATATATTACATACAAATCTATTATCTATTATTTATTTTCATACAAATACACATTTTTTTCATGATATTTTGTTTATTTATTTTGTCACGAATTTACATTACTTAATATGTATTTCATATATATATTTTTATACGTATTTACACAATTTCATGTGTATTTTGTATATATATCTCTATAGAAATCTACGTTATTTTATGTGTATTCGTATATATATTTTGAAACAAATTTACACTGTTTTATTTGTATTTTGCGTTTTTTTTTTCAATACAAATTTACCTTATTGTATGTGTGCATTTTGTATATTAATTTTAACACAAATTTAATTATTCTATGTGTATTTTTGTATATGTATTTAAAAAAAAAAAAAGCTTTATCTTATGGGTATTTTGCATCTTGATTTTCATACAAATTTAAATTATTTTATTGATATTCTGTGTACTTATTTTTAAACGATTTTACATTATTCTATGTATAACAAAAATAAATACATACACAAAAATAGATATGCAAAATACATATAAACAATGTAAATTTGTTTCAAAATATATATACGAATACACATGAAATAAGGTAGATTTCTATAAAAATATATATAAAAAATACACATAAAATTCAGTAAATACGTATAAAAAATGTATACAAAATACACATAAAATAATGTAAATTAGTATCAAAATAATTAAACAAAATACCAATAAAAGAATGTGTATTTGTATAAATATATATATACAAAATACACATTAAATAATATAAATTTGTTTAAAACTATACAAAATACACATGAAATGATGTAAATACGTATAAAAATATATATACAAAATACACATTAAATAATGTAAATTCGCGTCAGAATAAATAAACAAAATATCAATAAAAGAATGTGTATTTGTATGAAAATAGATATACAAAATGCACATAAAATAACCTAAATATGTACAAAACTATATACAAAAATACACAAAAATATTTTAAATTTGTATGAAAATAAATATACAAAATACACATAAAATTAGGTAAATTTATATTGAAATACATACACAAAATACACATAAAATAATGTAAATTTGAATGAAAATAATTAAACAAATACACTTAAAATATCGTAAATTTGTATAAAAAAATATGTACAAAACACAAATAGAATAATGTAAAATCGTATCAAAATAAATACAAAGAATATTAATAAAATAATGTAAATTTGTATGAAAATAAAAAAGCAAAATACCAATAAAATAACGCATTTTTTTTATTTATAAAAATATATATACCAAAATACACATCAAAAAATAAAATTTGTATTAAAATAAATATACAAAAAACACATACAATAAGGTAAATTTGTATTGAAATAGATATGCAAAATACATATAAAACAATGTAAATTTGTTTCAAAATATATATACGAATACACATAAAATAACGTAGATTTCTATAAAAATATATATACAAAATACACATAAAATGAAGTAAATACGTATAAAAAATGTATACAAAATACACATAAAATAATGTAAATTCGTATCAAAATAAATAAACAAAATACCAATAAAAGAATGTGTATTTGTATGAATATAAATATACAAAATACACATAAAATAACGTAAATTTATATAAAACTATATACACAGAAGTAATTAAATTTGTTTGAAAATATATACAAAATACACACGAAATAAGCTAAATTTGAATTGAAATATATATACAAAATACATGAAATAAAGTAAATTTGTATCAAAATATTTATACAAATACACATATAATAACGTAAATTTGTATGAAAATATATAAACAAAATACACATTAAATAATGTAAATACGTATAAAAAAATATGTACAAAATACACATAATTATAATCATGTAATTCGTATCAAAATAAATAAACAAAATACCAATAAAATAACATAAATTTGTATGAGTAAACGTGTATGTTGCATATTTTTTTCAATACAAATTTACGTTATTATATACGCATTTTGTATATTAATTTTAATACAAATTTAATTATTCGATGTGTATTTTTGTATCTGTATTTTTATAAATATATGCTTTATTTTTTGGGAATTTTGCATCTTTATTTTCATACAAATTTACATTATTTTATTGATATTCTGCTCATTCATTTTGATACGAATTGACATTATTCTATGTGTATTTTGTATATATTTTTCATACAAATTTACGTTATTTTATGTTTAAAAATATGTACAAAATACACATATAATCATGTAATTCGTATCAAAATAAATAAAGAAAATACCAATGAAATAATATAAATTTGTATGAGTAAACGTGTATGTTGCATATTTTTTCAATACAAATAACCTTATTATATATGTATTTTGTGTATTAATTTTAATACAAATTTAATTATTCGTTGTGTATTTTTTGTATCTGTATTTTTATAAACATATGCTTTATTTTTTGGGTATTTTGCATCTTTATTTTCATAGAAATTTACATTATTTTATTGATATTCTGCTCATTCATTTTGATACGAATTGACATTATTCTATGTGTATTTTGTATATATTTTTCTTACAAATTTACGTTATTTTATGTGTATTTGTTTATATATTTTGACACAAATTTACAATATTTTATGGGTATTTTGTATATACATTTCAAAGAAATTTACCTAGTTTTATGTGTATTTTGTATATCTATTTTCATACAAACTCAAATTATTTTTATGTATTTTTGTATATATTTTAATACAAATTTTAGTTATGTTATGTGTATTTTGTAAATTTATTTTCATTCAAATATATATTATTTTATTTGTGTTTTGTTGATTTATATTGATACGAATTTACATTATTTTATATGTATTTTGTATATATATTTTTATACGCTTTTACATTATTTAATATTTATTTTGCATATATTTTTTCATACAAATTCATGGTATTTTATGAGTATTTGTATATATATTTTTATATATATTTACATTATTTTATGTGTATTTTGTACAAAAATATTTACAAATCTACCTTATTTTATGTTTATTTTGTATGTGTATTTTGTATATTTATATTTATCCAAATACACATTCTTTTATTGGTATTTTGTTTATTTATTTTAATTCGAACTTACATTATTTTGTGTATTTTGTAGACAATTTTTTATACGTATTTACTTAATTTTAAGTGTATTTTGTATATATATTTTTATAGAAATCTACGTTTTTTTTATTTGTATTCGTATATATATTTTGAAACAAATTTACATTGTTTTATATGTATTTTTGCATATCTCTTTCAATACAAATTTACCTTATTTTATGTGCATTTTGTATATTTATTTCAATTCAAATTTAAATATTTTATGTTTTTTTTTGGTATATACTTTTATAAGATTACGAAAATTTGAATAAAAATATATACAAAATCAATTTGTATGAAAATAGATATACAAAATACACATATAATTAGTTAAATTTGTATTTAAATACATGTACAAAATACACATAAAATAATGTAAATTTGTATGAAATGAAAACAAATTCACATAAAATTCGCGTCAAAATAAATAAACAAAATATCAATAAAAGAATGTGAATTTGTATGAAAATAGATATACAAAATACACATAAAATAACCTAAATTTGTATCAAAATATAAACAAAAATACACAAAAATATTTTAAATTTGTATGAAAATAAATATACAAAATACACATAAAATTAGGTAAATTTGTATTGAAATACATACACAAAATACACATAAAATAATGTAAATTTGAATGAAAATACATAAACAAATACACTTAAAATAACGTAAATTTGTATAAAAAAATATGTACAAAACACAAATAGAATAATGTAAAATCGTATCAAAATAAATACACAGAATATTAATAAAATACTGTAAATTTGTATGAAAATAAAGAAGCAAAATACCCATAAAATAACGCATTTTTTTTATTCATAAAAATATATATACCAAAATACACATCAAAAAATTAAATTTGTATTAAAATAAATATACAAAAAACACATACAAGAAAGTAAATTTGTATTGAAATAGATATGCAAAGTACATATAAAACAATGTAGATTTGTTTAAAAATATATATACGAATACTTATAAAATAACGTAGATTTCTATAAAAATATATATACAAAATACACATAAAATGAATTAAATACGTATAAAAAAATGTATACAAAAAACACATAAAATAATGTAAATTCGTATCAAAATAAATAAACAAAATACCAATAAAAGATATGTATTTGTATATATATAAATATACAAAATACACATAAAATAACGTAAATTTATATAAAACTATATACAAAAATACACAGAAGTAATTAAATTTGTATGAAAATATATACAAAATACACAAAAAATAAACTAAATTTGAATTGAAATATATATACAAAATACATGAAATAAAGTAAATTTCTATCAAAATATTTATACAAATACACATATAATAACGTAAATTTGTATGAAAATATATAAACAAAACACACATTAAATAATGTAAATACGTATAAAAAATATGTACAAAATACACATATAATCATGTAATTCGTATCAAAATAAATAAACAAAATACCAATAAAATAATATAAATGTGTATGAGTAAACGTGTATGTTGCATATTTTTTCAATACAAATTTACCTTATTATATACGCTTTTTGTATATTAATTTTAATACAAATTTAATTATTCGATGTGTATTTTTCTATCTGTATTAGTATATAAATTTTTATGCGCATTTACATTATTTAATATTTATTTTGAATATATATTTTTATACAAATTCATGGTATTTTATGTGTATTTGTATATATATTTTTATATAAATTTACTTAATTTTATGTGTATTTTCTACATATATTTTTTTTACAAATCTACCTTATTTTATGTTTATTTTGTATGTGTATTTTGTATATTTATATTTATCCAAATACACATTCTTTTATTGGTATTTTGTTTATTTATTTTAATTCGAATTTACATTATTGTATGTGTATTTTGTATACATTTTTTTATACGTATTTACTTAATTTTATGTGTATTTTGTATATATATTTTTATAGAAATCTACGTTTTTTTATTTGTATTCGTATATATATTTTGAAACAAATTTACATTCTTTTATATGTATTTTTGCATATCTCTTTCAATACAAATTTACCTTATTGTATGTGCATTTTGTATATTTATTTCAATGCAAATTTAAATATTTTATGTGTATTTTGGTATATATATTTTTATAAGATTACGATAATTTGAATAAAAATATATACAAAAAACAAAAAAAAATGTCAATTTGTATGAAAATAGATATACAAAATACATATTTAATTAGTTAAATTTGTATTTAAATACATGTACAAAATACACATAAAATAATGTAAATTTGTATGAAATGAAAACAAAATTCACATAAAAATCGCGTCAAAATAAATAAACAAAATATCAACAAAAGAATGTGTATTTGTATGAAAATAGATATTCAAAATACACATAAAATAACCTAAATTTGTATCAAACTATATACAAAAATACACAAAAATATTTTAAATTTGTATGAAAAATATACAAAATACACATAAAATTAGGTAAATTTGTATTGAAATACATACACAAAATACACATAAAAGAATGTAAATTTGAATGAAAATACATAAACAAATACACTTAAAATAACGTAAATTTGTATAAAAAATATGTACAAAACACAAATAGAATAATGTAAAATCGTATCAAAATAAATACACAGAATATTAATAAAATAATGTAAATTTGTATGAAAATAAAGAAGCAAAATACCCATAAAATAACGCATTTTTTTTATTTATACAAATATATATACCAAAATACACATAAAAAAATTAAATTTGTATTAAAATAAATATACAAAGAACACATACAATAAGGTAAATTTGTATTGAAATAGATATGCAAAATACATATAAAACAATGTAAATTTGTTTCAAAATATATATACGAATACACATATAATAACGTAGATTTCTATAAAAATATATATACAAAATACACATAAAATGAAGTAAATACGTATAAAAAAATGTATACAAAATATACATAAAATAATGTAAATTCGTATCAAAATAAATAAACAAAATAGCAATAAATATTTGTATAAATATAAATATACAATATACACATAAAATAACGTAAATTTATATAAAACTATATACAAAAATACACAGAAGTAATTAAATTTGTATGAAAATATATGCAAAATACACACAAAATAAGCTAAATTTGAATTGAAATATATATACAAAATACATGAAATAAAGTAAATTTGTATCAAAATATTTATACAAATACACATATAATAACGTAAATTTGTATGAAAATATATAAACAAAATACATATTAAATAATGTAAATACGTATAAAAAATATGTACAAAATACACATATAATCATGTAATTCGTATCAAAATAAATAAACAAAATACCAATAAAATAATATAAATTTGTATGAGTAAACGTGTGTGTTGCATATTTTTTCAATACAAATTTACCTTATTATATACGCATTTTGTATATTAATTTTAATACAAATTTAATTATCCGATGTGTATTTTGTATCTATTTGTATATATATTTTATACTCTTTACATTATTTAATATTTATTTTGAATATATATTTTATACAAATTCATGGTATTTTATGTGTATTTGTATATATATTTTATATAAATTTACATTATTTATGTGTATTTACATATATTTTACAAATCTACCTTATTTTATGTTTATTTTGTATGTGTATTTTGTATATTTATATTTATCCAAATACACATTCTTTTATTCGTATTTTGTTTATTTATTTTAATTCGAATTTACATTATTTTATGTGTATTTTGTATACATTTTTTTATACGTATTTACTTAATTTTATGTGTATTTTGTATATATAATTTTATAGAAATCAACGTTTTTTTATTTGTATTCGTATATATTTTGGAACAAATTTACATTCTTTTATATGTATTTTTGCATATCTCTTTCAATACAAATTTGCCTTATTGTATGTGCATTTTGTATATTTATTTCAATGCAAATTTAAATATTTTATGTGTATTTTGGTATATGTATTTTTATAAGATTACGAAAATTTGAATAAAAATATAAAAAAAAACAAAAAAATATATTTCAATTTGTATGAAAATAGATATACAAAATACACATATAATTAGTTAAATTTGTATTTAAATACATGTACAAAATACACATAAAATAATGTAAATTTGTATGAAATGAAAACAAATTCACATAAAATTCGCGTCAAAATAAATAAACAAAATATCAATAAAAGAATGTGTATTTGTATGAAAATAGATATACAAAATACACATAAAATAACCTAAATTTGTATCAAACTATATACAAAAATACACAAAAATATTTTAAATTTGTATGAAGAAAAATATACAAAATACACATAAAATTAGGTAAATTTGTATTGAAATACATACACAAAATACACATAAAATAATGTAAATTTGAATGAAAATACATAAACAAATACACTTAAAATAACGTAAATTTGTATAAAAAAAAATGTACAAAACACTAATAGAATAATGTAAAATCGTATCAAAATAAATAAACAGAATATTAATAAAATAATGTAAATTTGTATGAAAATAAAGAAGCAAAATACCCATAAAATAACGCTTTTTTTTATTTATAAAAATATATATACCAAAATACACATCAAAAAATTAAATTTGTATTAAAATAAATATACAAAAAACACATACAATAAGGTAAATTTGTATTGCATTAGATATGCAAAATACATATAAAACAATGTAAATTTGTTTCAAAATATATATACGAATACACATATAATAACGTAGATTTCTATAAAAATATATATACAAAATACACAAAATGAAGTAAATACGTATAAAAAAATGTATACAAAATACACATAAAATAATGTAAATTCGTATCAAAATAAATAAACAATATAGCAATAAAAGAATGTGTATTTGTATAAATATAAATATACAAAATACACTTAAAATAACGTAAATTTATATAAAACTACATACAAAAATACACAGAAGTAATTAAATTTGTATGAAAATATATACAAAATACACACAAAATAAGCTAAATTTGAATTGAAATATATATACAAAATACATGAAATAAAGTAAATTTGTATCAAAATATTTATACAAATACACTTATAATAACGTAAATTTGTATGAAAATATATAAACAAAATACACATTAAATAATGTAAATACGTATAAAAAATATGTACAAAATACACATATAATCATGTAATTCGTATCAAAATAAATAAACAAAATACCAATAAAATAATATAAATTTGTATGAGTAAACGTGTATGTTGCATATTTTTTCAATACAAATTTACCTTATTATATACGCATTTTGTATATTAATTTTAATATATGTGTATTTGTGTATATATTTTGATACAAATTTACATTATTTTATGTATTTTCTATATTTATTTCAATTCAAATTTAGCTTATTTTATGTGTCTTTTGTATACCTATTTTCATACAAATTTAATTATTTTTGTTTATTTTTGTATATAGTTTTATACAATTTTACGTTATTTTATGTGTATTTTGTATATTTATATTTATACAAGTAAACATTCTTTTATTGGCATTTAGTTTATTTATTTTGATACGAGTTTACATTATTTTATGTGTATTTTGTATACATTTTCTTATACGTATTTACTTCATTTTATGTGTATTTTGTATATATATTTTTATAGAAATCTACTTTATTTTATGTGTATTCGTATATATATTTTGAAACATATTTACATTGTTTTATGTGTATTTTGCATATCTATTTCAATACAAATTTACCTTATTGTATGTGCATTTTGTATATATATATTGTAATACAAATTTAAATATTTTATGTGTATTTTGGTATATATATTTTCATAAAAAATGCGTTGTTTTATGGGTATTTTGCGTCCTTATTTTCATACAAATTTACATTATTTTATTAATATTCTATGTATTTATTTTGATACTATTTTACATTATTCTATTTGTGTTTTGTATATATATTTTTTATACATATTTACATTATTTAATGTGTATTTTCAATATATATTTCATACAAATTTACGTTATTTTAAGTGTATTTGTTTATATATTTTGTATATCTATTTTCATAAAAATACACATTCTTTTATTGATATTTTATTTATTTATTTTGATGCGAATTTATATTATTTAATGTGTATTGTGTATATATATTTTTGTACGTATTTACTTCATTTCATGTATATTTTTTATATATATTTCTATAGAAATATACGTTATTTTATGTGTATTCGTATATATATTTTGAAACAAATATACATTGTTTTATGTGCATTTTGTATATTTTTTCAATACAAATTTCCCTTATTGTACGTGCATTTTGTATATTAATTTTAATACAAATTTAATTTTACTATGTGTATTCTTGTATACGTATTTTTAAAAAAAAATATGCTTTATTATATGGGTATTTTGCATCTTTATTTTCATACAAAATTACATTATTTTATTGATATTCTGTGTATTTATTTTGATACGATTTTACATTATTCTATGTATATTTTGTATATCTATTTTATTCAAATGTACGTTATTTTATGTGAATTTGTTTTCATATCATACAAATTTACATTATTTTATGTGTATTTTGTACATGTATTTAAATACAAATTTAACTAATTATATGTGTATTTTGTATATCTATTTTCATACAAATTGAAGTTTATTTTTTTGTTTTTTGTATATATTTTTATTCAAATTTTCGTAATTTTATGTGTATTTTGTATATTTATTTTCTTACAAATATACGTTCTTTTATCGGAATTTTGTTTATTTATTTTGATACGAATTTTCTTTTTTTAGGTGTTTTTGATATATATTTTTTTATACTTATTTACATAATTTTATATGTATTTTGAATATATATTTTCATAGAAATTTACTCTATATGTATATACAAAAAAACACAGAAATAATTTAAATTTGTATGAAAATAAATATACAAAATACACATAAAATTAGGTAAATTTGTATTAAAATACATACACAAAATACACTTAAAATAATGTAAATTTGAATGAAATTATATAAACAAATACACTTAAAATGACGTTAATTTGTATAAAATATATATAAAAAATACACATTAAATAATGAAAATATGTATAAAAAAATATATACAAAACACAAATAGTATAATATAAAATCGTATCAAAATATATACACAGAATATTAATAAAATAATGTACATTTGTATAAAAACTAAGATGCAAAATACCTATAAAAAACCGCATTTTTTATAAAATTATATATACCAAAAATACACATAAAATATTTGAATTTGTATTAAAATAAATATACAAAATGCACATACAATAAGGTTAATTTGTAATGAAATAGATATGCAAAAAACATATAAAACAATGTAAATTTGTTTCAAAATATATATACGAATACACATAAAATAACGTAGATTTCTATAAATATATATATACAAAATACAAATAAAATTAAGTAAATACGAATCAAAAATGTATACAAAATACACATAAAATAATGTAAATTCGTATAAATATAAATAAACAAAATACCAATAAGAGAATGTGTATTTGTATAAATATAAATATACAAAATGCACATAAAATAACGTAAATTTGTATAAAACTATATACAAAAATACACAGAAGTAATTAAATTTGCATGAAAATAGATATACAAAATACACACAAAATAAGCTAAATTTGAATTGAAATATATATACAAAATACATAAAATAAAGTAAATTCGTTTCAAAATATTTTTAACAAATACACATATAATAACGTAAATTTGTAAAAAAATATATAAACAAAATACACATTAAGTAATGTAAATACGTATAAAAAATATTTACAAAATACACCAATAATCAAGTCATTCGTATCAAAATAAATAAAAAAAAAACTAATTAAATAATGTAAATTTGTATGAGAAAACATATACAAAATACACATAAAATAACGTTTTAAGTTTCTATAAAAATATATGTACAAAAATGCACATAAAATTAGTTTGCATAAAAAAATATATACAAAACACACATTAGATAATGTAAATGAGTATAAAAATATGTATACAAAATACCTATAAAATAATCTAAATTCGTATCGAGTTAAATTAAGAAAATAACAATAAAATAATGTAATTTTGGATGAAAATATATATAAAAAACACACATAAAATAACCTAAATACAAATACAAATATACACATTAAATAATTTAAAATTGAATGAAATAAATATACAAAATAAACATAAAATAAGTTAAATTTGTAATAAAATATATGTAAGAATACACATAAAATAATATAAATTTGTATGAAAATATATATACAAATACACATAAAATAACATGAATTTGTATAAAATGTTTCAAAATATATACGAATACACACAATAAAATAACGTAAATTTTTATGAAAATGTATATATAAAATACACATAAAATAGATTAAATACGTAGAAAAATATATATACAAAATACACATAAAATAATGTAAATTCGTAAAAAATTAAATACACAAAATTCCAATAAAAGAATGTATATTTGTAGGAAAATATATATAGAAAAAACAAATAAAATAACCAGAATTTGTATAAAAATATATACAAAAATACACAAAAATAATTTAAATTTGTTTGAAAATAGATATGCAAAATACACATAAAGTTAGGCAAATTTGTATTGTGATACATATACAAAACTCACATAAAATAATGTAAATTTGAATGAAAATATATAAACAAATACATATAAAATCACGTAAATTTGGATAAAATATATATATACAAAATATACATTGAATATTTTAAATATGTATAAAAATATATTATATTATATATATTTTTATTGATATTTACGTTATTTATGTGTATTTTGTATATGTTTTCTCATAGAAATTTACATTATTTTATTGGTATTTTGTCTATTTATTTTGATACGAATTACATGATTATTTGAGTATTTTTTTAAATTTTTTTATACGTATTTACATTATTTAATGTGTATTTTGTTTATATATTTTTATACAAATTTAAGTTATTATATGTGTATTTGTATAGGTATTTTGATACAAATTTACATTATTTTATGTATTTTGTATATATATTTCAATTCAAATTTAGCTTATTTTATGTGTATTTTGTATATCTATTTATTTTAATACAAAATCAAATATTTTATGTTTTTTCGTATATATATTTTTATAAAAAATGCGTTATTTTATGGGTATTTTCCATCTTAATTTTCATACAAATTTACATTATTTTATTAATATTTTCTATATTTACTTTGATACGATTTTACATTATTTTATTTGTGTTTTGTATATATTTTTTTATACATATTTACATTATTTAATGTGTTTTTTGTATATATATTTGATACAAATCTACGTTATTTTAAGTCTATATGTTTATATATTTTCATTCAAATTTACATTATTTTATGTGTATTTTGTATATGTATTTCAATAAAAATTTACCTAATTTTATATGTTTTTTGTATATTTATTTTCATACAAGTTTAAATTATTTTTGTGTATTTTTGTTTATAGTTTTATAGAAATTTAAGTTATTTTATGTGTATTTTGTATATCTATTTTCATACAAATACACATTCTTTTCATGATATTTTGTTTATTTATTTTGACACGAATCAACATTATTTAATGTGTATTTTGTATATATATTCTTATACGTATTTACATTATTTCAAGTGTATTTTGTATATATATTTCTATAGAAATCTGCGTTATTTTATGTGTATTCGTATATATATTTTGAAACAAATTTACATTGTTTTATGTGTATTTTGCATATTTTTTCAATACAAATTTACCTTATTGTATGTGTATTTTGTATATTAATTTTAATACAAATTTAATTAATCTATGTGTATTTTTGTATATGTATTTTTATAAAAATATGTAATTAGTTAAATTTGTATTTAAATACATGTAAAAAATACACATAAAATAATGTAAATTTGTATGAAATGAAAACAAATTCACATAAAATAACGTACATTTGTATAAAATAGATATACAAAATAATTTTATGTGTATTTTGTATATTTATTTTCATACATATTTAAATTATTTTTGTGTATTTTTGTATATAGTTTTATACAAACTTAGGTTATTTTATGAGTATTTTGTATATCTATTTTCATACAAATACACATTCTTTTATTGATATTTTGTTTATTTATTTTGACGAGAATTTAAATTATTTAATGTGTATTTTGTATATATATTTTTATACGTATTTACATCATTTCATGTGTATTTTGTATATATCTTTCTATAGAAATCTACGTTATATTATGTGTATTCGTATATCGATTTATAAACAAATTTACACTTTTATGTGTATTTTGCATATTTTTTCAATACAAATTTACCTTATTGTATATGCATTTTGTATATTAATTTTAATACAAATTTAATTATTCTATGTGTATTTTTGTATATGTATTTTTATAAAAATATGCTTTATTTTATGGGTATTCTGCATCTTTATTTTCATACAAATTTACGTTATTTTATTGATATTCTGCTCATTCATTTTGATGCGATTTGACATTATTCTATGTTTATTTTGTATATATTTTTCAAACAAATTTACGTTATTTTATGTGTATTTGTTAATATATTCTGACACAAATTTACAATATTTTATGGGTATTTTGTATATATATTTCAAAAGAAATTTACCTATTTTTATGTGTATTTTGAATATCTATTTTCATACAAACTCAAATTATTTTTATGTATTTTTGTATATATTTCAATACAAATTTTAGTTATGTTATGTGTATTTTGTAAATCTATTTTGTTGATTTATATTGATACGAATTTACATTATTTTATATGTACTTTTTATATATATTTTTATACGCATTTACATTATTTAATATTTATTTTGAATATATAATTTTATACAAATTCATGGTATTTTATGTGTATTTGTATATGTATTTTCATATAAATTTACATTATTTTATGTGTATTTTGTACATATATTTCATTACAAATTTACCTTATTTTATGTTTATTTTGTATGTGTATTTTGTACATTTATATTTATACACGCTTACTCATACAAATTTATATTATTTTATTGGTATTTTGTTTATTTATTTTGATACGAATTACATGATTATATGTGTATTTTGTACACATTTTTTTATACGTATTTACTTTATTTAATGTGTATTTTGTTTATATATTTTCATACAAATTTACGTTATTATATGTGTATTTGTATAAATATTTTGATACCAATTTACTTTATTTCATGTATTTTGTATATATATTTCAATTCAAATTTAGCTTATTTTCTGTGTTTTGTATATATTTTCATACAAATTTAATTACTTCTGTGTATTTTTGTATATAGTTTTATATAAATTTACGTTATTTTATGTGTATTTTGTATATTTATATTTATACAAATACACATTCTTTTATTGGTGTTTTGTTTATTTATTTTGATACGAATTTACATTATTTTATGTGTATTTTGTATACATTTTTTATACGTATTTACTTCATTTTAAGTGTATTTTGTATATATATTTTTATAGAAATCTACGTTATTTTAGGTGTATTCGTATACATATTTTGAAACAAATTTACATTGCTTTATATGTATTTTGCATATCTATTTCAATACAAATTTACCTTATTGTACATATAAAACAATGTAAATTTGTTTCAAAATATATGTACGAATACACATAAAATAACGTAGATTTCTATAAAAATATATTTACAAAATATACATAAAATTAAGTAAATACGTATAAAAAAATGTAAACAAAATACACATAAAATAATGTTCATTCGAAGCAAAATAAATAAACAAAATACCAATAAAAGAATGTGTATTTTTATAAATAAAAATGTACAAAATACACATACAAAATAAACATAAAATAAGGTAAATTTGTAATGAAATATATGTACAAAATACACATAAAATAATGTAAATTTATATGAAAATATATATACAAATACACATAAAATACCATGAATTTGTATAAAATTATATACTCAAAATAAATATTAAATAATGTAAATGCGTATAAAAATATATATACAAAGTACATATAAAATAATGTAAATTCGTATGAATATAAATCAACAAAATACCAATAAAATAATATATATTTGAATGAAAATAGATTTACAAAATACACATAACCTAACTAAAATTTGTATTGAAATGTATAGAAAAATACATAAAAATAATTTGAGTTTGAATGAAAATAGATATTCAAAATACACATAAAACTAGTTTAATGTGTATTTTGTCTATATATTTTCATACAAATCTACGTTATTATATGTGTATTTGTATAAATATTTTGATACCAATTTACTTTATTTCATGTATTTTGTATATATATTTCAATTCAAATTTAGCTTATTTTCTGAGTGTTTTGTATATATTTTCATACAAGTTTATTTACTTCTGTGTACTTTTGTATATAGTTTTATATAAATTTACGTTATTTTATGTGTATTTTGTATATTTATATTTATACAAATACACATTCTTTTATTGGTATTTTGTTTATTTATTTTGATACGAATTTACATTATTTTATGTGTATTTTGTATACATTTTTTATACGTATTTACTTCATTTTATGTGTATTTTGTATATATATTTTTATAGAAATCTGCGTTATTTTAGGTGTATTCGTATACATATTTTGAAACAAATTTACATTGCTTTATATGTATTTTGCATATCTATTTCAATACAAATTTACCTTATTGTACATTTAAAACAATGTAAATTTCAAAATATATGTACGAATACACATAAAATAACGTAGATTTCTATAAAAATACATATACAAAATACACATAAAATTAAGTAAATACGTATAAAAAAATGTAAACAAAATACACATAAAATAATGTAAATTTGAAACAAAATAAATAAACAAAATACCAATAAAAGAATATATATTTGTATAAATATAAATGTACAAAATACACATACAAAATAAACATAAAATAAGGTAAATTTGCAATGAAATATATGTACAAAATACACATAAAATAATTTAAATTTATATGAAAATATATATACAAATACACATAAAATACCATGAATTTGTATAAAATTATATACTCAAATTAATATTAATTAATGTAAATGCGTATAAAAATATTCATACAAAGTACATATAAAATAATGTAAATTCGTATCAATATAAATCAACAAAATACCAATAAAATAATATATATTTGAATGAAAATAGATTTACAAAATACACATAACATAACTAAAATTTGTATTGAAATGTATAGAAAAATACATAAAAATAATTTGAGTTTGAATGAAAATAGATATTCAAAATACACATAAAACTAGGTAAATTTCTTTGAAATATATATACAAAATACCCATAAAATAATGTAAATTTGTGTCAAAATATATAAATAAATACACATAAAATAACGTAAATTTCTATGAAAAATATATACAAAATACACATAAAATAATGTCAAATCGTATCAAAATGAATGAGCAGAATATCAATAAAATAACGTAAATTTGTATGAAAATAAAGATGCAAAATACCCATAAAATAAAGCATATTTTTATAAAAATACATATAGAAAAATACACATAGAATAATTAAATTTGTATTAAAATTAATATACAAAATGCATATACAATAAATTTAAATTTGATTATATTAAATGAAATAAATATACAAAATAAATATAAAATAAGGTAAATTTGTAATAAAATATATGTAAGAATACATATAAAATAATATAAATTTGTATGAAAATATATATACAAATACACATAAAATAACATGAATTTGTATAAAATTTGTTTCAAAATCTATACGAACACACACAATAAAATAACGTAAATTTTTATGAAAAAGTATATATAAAATACACATAAAATAATTTAAGTACGTAGAAAAATATATATACAAAATACACATAAAATAATGTAAATTCGTAAAAAATTAAATACACAAAATTCCAATAAAAGAATGTATATTTGTAGGAAAATATATATACAAAAAACAAATAAAATAACTAGAATTTGTATAAAAATATATACAAAAATACACAAAAATAATTTAAATTTGTTTGAAAATAGATATGCAAAATACACATAAAGTTAGGCAAATTTGTATTGAAATACATATACAAAACTCACATAAAATAATGTAAATTTGTATGAAAATATATAAACAAATACATATAACATAACGTAAATTTGGATAAAATATATATACAAAATATACATTAAATATTTTAAATATGTTTAAAAATATATTATATTATATACATTTTTATTGATATTTGCGTTATTTATGTGTATTTTGTATATGTTTTCTCATAGAAATTTACATTATTTTTTTGGTATTTTGTCTATTTATTTTGATACGAATTACATGATTATTTGTGTATTTTGTACATTTTTTATACGTATTTACATTATTTAATGTGTATTTTGTTTATATATTTTTATACAAATTTACGTTATTATATGTGTATTTGTATAAGTATTTTGATACAAATTTACATTATTTTATGTATTTTCTATATATATTTCAATTCAAATTTAGCTTATTTTATGAGTATTTTGTATATCTATTTATTTTAATACAAAATCAAATATTTTATGTTTTTTCGTATATATATTTTTATAAAAAATGCATTATTTTATGGGTATTTTGCATCTTAATTTTCATACAAATTTACATTATTTTATTAATATTTTCTGTATCTATTTTGATACGATTTTACATTATTTTATATGTGTTTTGTATATATTTTTTTTATACATATACATATAGTTTTATACAAATTTAGGTTATTTTATGTGTATTTTGTATATCTATTTTCATACAAATACACATTCTTTCCATGATATTTTGTTTATTTATTTTGACACGAATTAACATTATTTAATGTGTATTTTGTATATATATTTTTATACGTATTTACATCATTTCAAGTGTATTTTGTATATATATTTCTATAGAAATCTGCGTTATGTTATGTGTATTCATATATATATTTTGAAACAAATTTACATTGTTTTATGTGTATTTTGCATATTTTTTTAATACAAATTTACCTTATTGTATGTGCATTTTGTATATTAATTTTAATACAAATTTGATTAATCTATGTGTATTTTTGTATATGTATTTTTATAAAAATATGCTTTATTTTAGTTTATTTTATGTATATTTTGTATATCTATTTTCATTCGTATCAAAATAAATAAACAAAATAGCAATCAAATAATGTAAATTTGTATGAGAAAACATATACAAATACACATAAATTAACACAAATTTCTAAAAAAATATATGTACAAAAATGCACATAAAATAAAGTAAATTTGCATAAAAATATATATACAAAATACACATTAAATAAAGTAAATGCGTACATAAAATAACCTAAATTTGTATAAAACTATATACAAATATACACAAAAATATTTAAAATTTGTATGAAAAGAAATATACAAAATACACAAAAAAATTAGGTAAATTTGTATTGAAATACATATACAAAACACACATAGAATAATGTAAATTTGAATGAAAATATATAAACAAATACACTTAAAATAACGTAAATATGTATAAAATATATATGCAAGATACACATTAAATAATGTAAATGTGAATAAAAAATATTTACAAAAAAGAAATAGAATAATGTAAAATCCTATCAATATAAATACACAGAATACCAATAAAATAATGTAAATTTGTATGAAAAGAAAGATGCAAAATTCCCATAAAATAGCGCATTTTTTATAAAAATATATATACCAAAATACACATAAAATATTTAAATTTGTATTGAAATAAATATACAAAATGCATATACAGTAAGGTAAATATGTATTGAAAGAGATATTAAAAAATACATATAAAACAAAGTAAATTTGTTTCAAAATATATATACGAATACACATAAAATAACGTAGATTTCTATAGAAATATATATACAAAATACACATGAAATTATGTAAATACGTATAAAAATATATATACAAAATACATATCTAGGTAAATTCGTGTCAAAATAAATAAACAAAATATCATGAAAAGAATGTGTATTTGTATGAAAATAAGTAATAGATAATAAATTTGTATGAAATATATATGCAAGATACACATTAAATAATGTAAATATGTATAAAATATATATATACAAAAAACAAATAGAATAATGTGAAATCGTATCAAAATAAATACACCGAATATTAATAAAATAATGTAAATTTGTATGAAAATAAAGATGCAAAATTCCCATCAAATAGCGCATTTCTTATAAAGATATATATATACCAAAATACACATAAAATATTTAAATTTGTATTGAAGTAAATATACAAAATGCAAATTCAATAAGGTAAACTTGTCTTGAAAGAGATATGCAAAAATACATATAAAACAATGTAAATTTGTTTCAAAATATATATACGAATACACATAAAATAACGTAGATTTCTATAAAAATATATATACAAAATACACATAAATTAAGTAAATACGTATAAAAATAGATATACAAAATACACATAGAATAATGTAAAATTGTTTAAAAAAAAATAAACAGAATATAAATAAAATAATGTAAATTTGAATGAAAATAAAAATGCAAAATACCCATAAAATAAAGCATATTTTTATAAAAATACATATACAAAAATACACATAGCATAATTAAATTTGTATTAAAATTAATATACAAAATGCATATACAATAAGGTAAATTTGTATTGAAAAAATATGCAAAATACACATAAAACAGTGTAAATTTATTTCAAAATCTATATACGAATACTCATAAATCAACGTAGATTTCTATAGAAATATATATACAAAATACACATCAAATGATGTAAACACGTATAAAAATATATATATAAAATACACATTAAATAATGTAAATTCGCGTCAAAATAAATAAACAAAATATCAATAAAAGAAGGTGTATTTGTATGAAAATAGATATACAATATACACATAAAATCACCTAAATTTGTATAAAACTATATACAAAAATACACAAAAATAATTTTAATTTGTATGAAAATAAATATACAAAATACACATAAAATTAGGTAAATTTGTATTGAAATACATTTACAAAATACACATAAAATAATGTAAATTTGAATGAAAATATATAAACAAATACACTTAAAATAACGTAAATTTGTATAAAATATATATAAAAAATACACATTAAATAATGTAAATATGTATAAAAAAATATATACAAAACACAAATAAAATAATATAAAATCGTATCAAAATAAATACACAGAATATTAATAAAATAATGTAAATTTGTATGAAAATTAAGATGCAAAATACCCATAAAATAACGCATTTTTTCTAAAAATACTTATACCAAGACACACATAAAATATTTGAATTTGTATGAAAATAAATATACAAAATGCACATACAATAAGGTAAATTTGTATTGAAATAGATATGCAAAATACATATAAAACCATGTAAATTTTTTTCAAAATATATATACGAATACACATAAAATAACATAGATTTCTATGAAAATAAATATACAAAATACACATAAAATGAAGCAAATACGTATAAAAAAAGGTCTACAAAATACACATAAAATAATGTAAACTCGTATCAAAATAAATAAACTAAATACTAATAAAAGAATGTGTATTGTATAAATATAAATATACAAAATACAAATAAAATAACGTAAATTTATATAAAACTATATGCAAAAATACACAAAAGTAATTAAATTTGTGAGAAAATAGATATACAAAATACATGTGTATTTTGTATATTTATTTTCATACAAATTGAAATAATTTTTGTTTATTTTTTTATATATTTTCAAACAAATTTTCGTTATTTTATGTGTATTTTGTATATTTATATTTTCTACAAATATACTTTCTTTTATCTGAATTTTGTTTATTGAATTTGAAACGAATTTTCCTTATTTTGTATATCTATTTTCATACAAATTAAAATACTTCTGTGTATTTTTGTAATACACAGAAATACACTTAAAATAACGTAAATTTGTATAAAATATATATGCAAGATACACATTAAATAATGTAAATGTGTATAAAAAATATATATACAAAAAACAAATAGAATAATGTAAAATCGTATCAAAATAAATACACAGAATATCAATAAAATAATGTAAATTTGTATGAAAATATAGATACAAAATTCCCAAAAAATTATCGCATTTTTTATAAAAATATATTTACCAAAATACACATAAAATATTTAAATTTGTATTGAAATAAATATACAAAATGCATATACAGTAAGGTAAATTTGTATTGAAAGAGATATTCAAAAATACATATAAAACAATGTAAATTTGTTTCAAAATATATATACGAATACACATAAAATAAAGTAGATTTCTATAGAAATATATATACAAAATACATATGAAATTATGTAAATACGTATAAATATATATATATACAAAATACATATCAAATAATGTAAATTCGTGTCAAAATAAATAAACAAAATATCATGAAAAGAATGTGTATTTGTATGAAAATAGATAATAGATAATAAATTTGTATAAAATATATATGCAAGATACACATTAAATAATGTAAATATGTATAAAAAGTATATACAAAAAACAAATAGAATAACGTAACATCGTATCAAAATAAATACACCGAATATTAATAAAATAATGTAAATTTGTATGAAAATAAAGATGCAAAATTCCCATAAAATAGCGCATTTCTTATAAAAATATATATACCAAAATACACATAAAATATTTAAATTTGCATTGAATAAATATACAAAATGCACATACAATAAGGTAAATTTGTATTGAAAGAGATATGCAAAAATACATATAAAACAAAGTAAATTTGTTTCAAAATATATATACGAATACAAATAAAAAAACGTAGATTTCTATAAAAATATATATACAAAATACACATAAAATTAAGTAAATACGTATAAAAAATGAATACAAAATACACATAAAATAATGTAATTTCGAATTAAAATAAATGTAAATTTGAATGAAAATATAAAAACAAATACACTTAAAATAACGTAAATTTGTATAAAATATATATGCAAGATACACATTAAATAATGTAAATGTGTATAAAAAAATATATACAAAAAACAAATAGAATAATGTAAAATCGTATCAAAATAAATACACAGAATATCAATAAAATAACGTTAATTTGTATGAAAACAAAGATGCAAAATTCCCAAAAATTTTCGCATTTTTTTATAAAAATATATATACCAAAATACACATAAGATATTTAAATTTGTATTGAAATAAATATACAAAATGCATATACAGTAAGGTAAATTTGCATTAAAAGAGATATTCAAAAAAAAATATAAAACAATGTAAATTTATTTCAAAATATATATACGAATACACATAAAATAAAGTAGATTTCTATTGAAATATATATACAAAATACATATAAAATTATGTAAATACGTATAAAAATATATATACAAAATACATATCAAATAATGTAAATTTTGTATATGTATTTTATAAAATATGCTTTATTTTATGGGTATTTTGCATCTTTATTTTCATACAAATTTACGTTATTTTATTGATATTCTGCTCATTCATTTTGATACGATTTGACATTATTCTATGTGTATTTTGTATATATTTTTCATACAAATTTACGTTATTTTATGTGTATTTGTTTATATATTTTGACACAAATTTACAATATTTTATGGGTATTTTGTATATATATTTCAAAAGAAATTTACCTTGTTTTATGAGTATTTTGAATATCTATTTTCATACAAACTCAAATTATTTATATGTATTTTTGTATATATTTCATTACAAATTTTAGTTATGTTATGTGTATTTTGTAAATCTATTTTCATTCAAATATATATTATTTTATTGGTAATTTGTTGATTTATATTGATACGAATTTACATTATTTTATATGTACTTTTAATATATATTTTTATTCGCATTTATATTATTTATTATTTATTTTGAATGTATAATTTTATAGAAATTCATGGTATTTTATGTGTATTTGTATATATATTTTTATATAAATTTACATTATTTTATGTGCATTTTGTACATATATTTCATTACAAATTTACCTTATTTTATGTTTATTTTGTATGTGTATTTTGTACATTTATATTTATACACGTTTACTCATACAAATTTATATTATTTTATTGGTATTTTGTTTATTTATTTTGATACGAATTACATGATTATATGTGTTTTTTGTACACATTTTTTTATACGTATTTACATTATTTAATGTGTATTTTGTTTATATATTTTCATACAAATTTACGTTTTTATATGTGTATTTTTAAAATTTTTTTTTTTACGTTGTTGCCTATTGCGCCGGTAGGCATCTTCCCGGTGGGGCCTGATGGTCGGCCCAAGACTTCTTCCAGGTGGGGCCTGATGGTTGGCCCAGCCCGTTCTGGCGAAGGCGAGTATTTATAGTGGCGCCATCTTGCATTGGCTCATGCTGGCCCCCGGAACACTTTCTTGATTCGCTTGGACGGCTTCCTCTAGAGTCCGGGTTGATGGGTGGTCTTCAGGACAGCATGTGGGTAGTTTTAAGCCACTCGGAGGAGACTGAAAAATCCGAGTGGTAGCGTGAGGATTCGAACCCGCGTCGTCCATCACGCGGCGAATGAGTGTCCAGTACGCTATCACTTCGGCCACCGCCTACAAATTTACTTTATTTCATGTATTTTGTCTATATATTTCAATACAAATTTAGCTTATTTTGTGTGTATTTTGTATATATTTACATACAAATTTAATTACTTCTGTGTATTTTTGTATATAGTTTTATATAAATTTACGTTATTTTAAGTGTATTTTGTATATTTATATTTATACAAATACACATTCTTTTATTTGTATTTTGTTTATTTATTTTGATACGAATTTACATTATTCTATGTGTATTTTGCATACATTTTTTTATACGTATTTACTTCATTTTAGGTGTATTTTGTAAATATAATTTTTATAGAAATCTACGTTATTTTATGTGTATTCGTATACATATTTTAAAACAAATTTACATTGCTTTATATGTATTTTGCATATCTATTTCAATACAAATTTACCTTATTCTACATATAAAACAATGTAAATTTGTTTTAAAATATATGTAAGAATACAAATCAAATAACGTAGATTTCTATAAAATATATATATACAAAATACACATAAAATTAAGTAAATACGTATAAAAAAAATGTAAACAAAATACACATAAAATAATGTAAATTCGAAACAAAATAAATAAAAAAATACCAATAAAAAAACGTGTATTTGTATAAATATAAATGTACAAAATCCACATACAAAATAAACATAAAATAAGGTAAATTTGTAATGAAATATATGAACAAAATACACATAAAATAATGTAAATTTATATGAAAATATATATACAAATACACATAAAATACCATGAATTTGTATAAAATTATATATTCGAAATAAGTATTAAATAACGTAAATGCGTATAAAAATATATATACAAAGTACATATAAAATAATGTAAATTCGTATCAATATAAATGAACAAAATACCAATAAAATAATATATATTTGAATGAAAATAGATTTACAAAATACACATAACCTAACTAAAATTTGTATTGAAATATATACAAAAATACATAAAAATAATTTGAGTTTGTATGAAAATAGATATTCAAAATACACATAAAACTAGGTAAATTTCTTTTGAAATATATATACAAAATACCCATAAAATATTGTAAATTTGTATCAAAATATATAAACAAATACACATAAAATAAAGTAAATTTGTATGAAAAATATATACAAAATACACATAGAATAATGTCAAATCGTATCAAAATGAATGAGCAGAATATCAATAAAATAACGTAAATTTGTATGAAAATAAAGATGCAAAATACCCATAAAATAAAGCATATTTTTATAAAAATACATATAGAAAAATACACATAGAATAATTAAATTTGTATTAAAATTAATATGCAAAATGCATATACAATAAATTTAAATTTGATTATATTAAATGAAATAAATATACGAAATAAACATAAAATAAGGTAAATTTGTAATAAAATATATGTAAGAATACACATAAAATAATATAAATTTGTATGAAAATATATATACAAATACACATAAAATAACATGAATTTGTATAAAATTTATCTCAAAATATATACGAATACACACAATAAAATAACGTAAATTTTTATGAAAATGTATATATAAAATACACATAAAATAATTTAAATACGTAGAAAAATATATATACAAAATACACATAAAATAATGTAAATTCGTAAAAAATTAAATACACAAAATTCCAATAAAAGAATGTATATTTGTAGGAAAATATATATACAAAAAACAAATAAAATAACTAGAATTTGTATAAAAATATATACAAAAATACACAAAAATAATTTAAATTTGTTTGAAAATAGATATGCAAAATACACATAAAGTTAGGCAAATTTGTATTGAAATACATATACAAAACACATAAAATAAAGTAACTTTGTATTAAAATATGTAAACAAATACATATAAAATAACGTAAATTTGGATAAAATATATATACAAAATATACATTAAATATTTTAAATATGTATAAAAATATATTATATTATATATATTTTTATTGATATTTGCGTTATTTATGTGTATTTTGTATATGTTTTCTCATAGAAATTTACATTATTTTATTGGTATTTTGTCTATTTCTTTTGATACGAATTACATGATTATTTGTGTATTTTGTACATATTTTTTATACGTATTTACATTATTTAATGTGTATTTTTTTTATATATTTTTATACAAATTTACGTTATTATATGTGTATTTGTATAAGTATTTTGATACAAATTTACATTACTTTATGTATTTTGTATATATATTTGAAATCAAATTTAGCTTATTTTCTGTGTATTTTGTATATCTATTTATTTTAATACAAAATCAAATATTTTACGTTTTTTCGTATATATATTTTTATAAAAAATGCGTTATTTTATGGGTATTTTGCATCTTAATTTTCATACAAATTTACATTATATTATTAATATTTTCTGTATTTATTTTGATACGATTTTACATTATTTTATTTGTGTTTTGTATATATTTTTTTTATACATATTTACATTATTTAATGTGTTTTTTGTATATATATTTGATACAAATTTACGTTATTTTAAGTCTATATGTTTATATATTTTCATTCAAATTTACATTATTTTATGTGTATTTTGTATATGTATTTCAATACAAATTTACCTATTTATATATGTTTTTTGTATATTTATTTTCATACAAGTTTAAATTATTTTTGTGTATTTTTGTATATAGTTTTATACAAATTTAGGTTATTTTATGTGTATTTTGTATATCTATTTTCATACAAATACACATTCTTTTCATGATATTTTGTTTATTTATTTTGACACGAATTAACATTATTTAATGTGTATTTTGTATATAGATTTTTATACGTATTTACATTATTTCAAGTGTATTTTGTATATATATTTCTATAGAAATCTGCGTTATTTTATGTGTATTCGTATATATATTTTGAAACAAATTTACATTGTTTTATGTGTATTTTGCATATTTTTTCAATACAAATTTACCTTATTGTATGTGCATTTTGTATATTAATTTTAATACAAATTTGATTAATCTATGTGTATTTTTGTATATGTATTTTTATAAAAATATGCTTTATTTTATGGGTATTTTGCATCTTTATTTTCATACAAATTTACATTATTTTATTGATATTCTGTGTATTTATTTTGATATGATTTTACATTATTCTATGTGTATTTTGTATATATATTTTATATAAAATGTATTTTTTCTTTTCATTTCATACAAATCTACATTATTTTATGTTTTTTTTTACATGTATTTAAATACAAATTTAACTAGTTATATGTGTATTTTGTATATCTATATTGTATGTATATTTTCATAGAAATTTACTCTATTTTATGAGTATTCGTATATTTATTTTGATACAAATTTATATTATTAATGTGTATTTTGCATATCTATTTCAATACAAATTTACTTTTTTGTTTGTTCATTTTGTATATTTATTTTAATACAAATTTAATTATTTTATATGTATTTTTGTATATATATTTTTATGCAAATATGCGTTATTATATGGATATTTTGCATCTTTATTTTCATACAAATTTACATTATTTTATTGATATTCTCTTTATTTATTTTGATACGATTTAACATTATTCTATGTGTTTTTTGTATATATTTTTTTTATACATATTTACATTATTTAATGTTCATTTTGTATATATATTTTATCCAAATATACATTATTTTATGTGTATTTGTTTATATATTTTCATACATATTTACATTATTTTATGAGTTTTTTGTATATACATTTTTCTACGTATTTAAATTATTTTATGTGTATTTTGTATATAAATATTCATAAAAAAATTACGTTATTTTACTGTGTGTATAAGTATATATTTTGATACAAATTTTATACAAATTAATGTTATTTAATGTGTATTTGTATATATATTTTCATACAAATTTATATTATTTGATGTGCATTTTTTCATATATTTCATTACAAATTTACCTTATTTTATGTTTATTTTGTATATTTATTTCATTCAATTTTAAATTATTTTATGTGTATATTTGTATTTGTATTTAGGTTATTTTATGTGTATTTTGTATATATATTTTCATCCAAAATTACATTATTATATTGGTATTTCTTAATTTAATTCGATACGAATTTTGATTATTTCATAAGTATTTTGTATACATATTTTTATACTCATTTACATTATCTAATGTGTGTTTTGTATATATATTTTTATGCAAATTTATTTTATGTTCATTTTTGTACATATATTTTTATAGAAATTTGCGTTATTTTATGTATATAGTTTTATATAAATTTACGTTATTTTATGTGCGTTTTGTATATTTATATTTATACAAATACACATTCCTTTATTGCTATATTGTTTATTTTTATTTATACGAATTTACATTATTTTATGTGTATTTTGTATACATTTTTTTTATACGTATTTACTTAATTTTATGTGTATTTTGTATATGTATTTTTATAGAAATCTACGTTATTTTATGTGTATTCGCACATATATTTTGAAACTAATTTACATTATTTTATATGTATTTTGCATATCTATTTCAATACAAATTTACCTTATTGTATGTACATTTTGTATATTTATTCTGATACAAATTCAAATATTTTATGTGTATTTTGGTATCAATAATTTTATAAAAAATGCGTTATTTTATAGGTATTTTGCAACTTAATTTTCATACAAATTTACATTATTTTATTAATATTCTGTGTATATATTTTGATACGATTTTACATTATTCTATTTGTGTTTTGTATATATTTTTTTTGTACATATTTACATTATTTAATGTGTATTTTGTATATATATTTCATACAAATTTACGTTATTATATGTGTATTTGTTTATATATTTTCTTTCAAATTTACATTATTTGATGTGTATTTTGTATATGTATTTCAATAGAAATTAACCTAATTTTATGTGTATTTTGTATATTTCTTTTCATACAAATAGTTTTATCCAAATTTAGGTTATTTTATGTACGCATTTACATTATTTAATGTGTGTTTTGTATATATATTTTTATCCAAAGTTAATTTATTTTACGTTCATTTTTGGACATATATTTTTAAAGAAATTAGCGTTATTTTATATGTATTTGTATATGTTTACTCATACAAATTTACATTATTATATTGCTATTTTGTTTATTTAGTTTGATACGAATTACATGATTATATGTGTATTTTGTACATATTTTTTATACGTATTTACATTACTTAATGTGTATTTTGTTTATATATTTTTAAACAAATTTACGTTATTATATGTATTTTTATAAATATTTTGATACAAATTTACATTATTTTATGTATTTTGTATATACATTTCAATTCAAATTTAGCTTATTTTATCTGTATTTTGTATATCTATTTTCATACGAACTTAATTACTTCTGTGTATTTTTGTATATAGTTTTATACAAATTTACGTTATTTTATGTGTATTTTGTATATTTATATTTATACAAATACACATTCTTTTATTGTTATTTTGTTTATTTATTTTGATACGAATTTACATTATTTTATGTGTATTTTGTATACATTTTTTTATACGTATTTACTTCATTTTACGTGTATTTTGTATATATATTTTTATACAAATCTACGTTATTTTATGTGTATTCGTATATATATTTTGAAACAAATTTACATTGTTTTATATGTATTTTGCATATCTCTTTCAATACAGATTTACCTTATTGTATGTGTTTTTTGTTTATTTATTTTAATACAAATTTAATTTTTTGATGTGTATTTTGGTATATATATTTTTATAAATAAAGAAAATGCGTTATTTTATGGGTATTTTGCTTCTTTATTTTCATACAAATTTACACTATTTTAGTAATATTCTGTGTATTTATTTTGATACGATTTTACATTATTCTATTTGTGTTTTGTACATATTTTTTTTATACAAATTTACGTTATTTTAAGTGTATTTGTTTATGTATTTTCATTCAAATTTACATTATTTTATGTGTATTTTGTGTATGTATTTCAATACAAATTTACCTAATTTTATGTGTATTTTGTATATTTATTTTCATACAAATACATATTCTTTTATTGATATTTTGTTTATTTATTCTGACGCGAATTTACATTATTTAATGTGTATTTTGTATATATATTTTTATAAGTATTTACTTCATTTCATGTGTATTTTGTATAGTTTTAAACAAATTTATATTATTTAATGTGTATTATATATATATATATATATATATATATATATATTTATATATATATATATATATATATATATATATATATATATATATATATATATATATATATATATATATATATATATATATATATATATATATATATATATATATATATATATATATATATATATATATATATATATATATATATATATATATATATATATATATATATATTTATACAAATACACATTCTTTTATTGGTATTTTGTTTATTTATTTTGATACTAATTTGCATTATTTTGTGTATTTTGTATTCATTTTTTATACGTATTTACTTAATTTTATGTGTATTTTGTATATATATTTTTATAGAAATCTACCTTATTTCATGTGTATTCGTATATATATTTTAAAACAAATTTACATTGTTTATATGTATTTTGCATATCTATTTTTGTGTATGTATTTATTTTTGTTATACAGAGAATAATGTAAAATCGTATCAAAATAAGTACACAGAATATCAATAAAATAATTTAAATTTGTAAGAAAATAAAGATGCAAAATACCCATAAGATAAAGCATATTTTTTTTAAAAATACATATACAAAAATACACATAGAATAATTAAATTTGTATTAAAATTAATATACAAAATGCACACATACAATAAGGTAAATTTGTATTGAAAAAAAACGCAAAATACAAATAAAACAGTGTAAATTTGTTTCAAAATATATATACGAAGACACATAAAATAACATAGATTTCTAAAGAAATATATATACAAAATACACATGAAATTATGTAAATACGTATAAAAATATATATATAAAATACATATTAAGTAATGTAAATTCGTGACAAAATAAATAAACAAAATATCATGAAAAGAATGTGTATTTGTATGAAAATAAATAATAGATAATAAATTTGTATGTAATATATATGCAAGATACATTTAAATAATGTAAATATGTATAAAAAAAATATATATATACAAAAAACAAATAGAATAATATAAAATCGTATCAAAATAAATACACCGAATATTAATAAAATAATGTAAATTTTTATGAAAATAAAGATGCAAAATTCCCATCAAATAGCGCATTTCTTATAAAAATATATATACCAAAAGACACATAAAATATTTAAATTTGTATTGAAATAAATTTACAAAATGCACATTCAATAAGGTAAACTTCTATTGAAAGAAATATGCAAAAATACATATAAAATAATGTAAATTTATTTCAAAATATATATACGAATACACATAAAATAACGTAGATTTCTATAAAAATATATATACAAAATACACATAAAATTAAGTAAATACGTAAAAAAAATGTAAACAAAATACACATAAAATAATGTAAATTCGAAACAAAATAAATAAACAAAATACCAATAAAAGAATGTATATCTATTTATTTTAATACAAAATCAAATATTTTATGTTTTTTCGTATATATATTTTTATAAAAAATGCGTTATTTTAAGGGTATTTTGCATCTTAATTTTCATACAAATTTACATTATTTTATTAATATTTTCTGTATTTATTTTGATACGATTTTACATTATTTTATTTATGTTTTGTATATATTTTTTTTATACATATTTACATTATTTAATGTGTTTTTTGTATATATATTTGATACATATTTACGTTATTTTAAGTTATTTTATGTGTATTTGTTGATATATTTTGACACAAATTTACAATATTTTATGGGTATTTTGTATATATATTTCAAAAGAAATTTACCTAGTTTTATATGTATTTTGAATATCTATTTTCATACAAACTCAAATTATTTTTATGTATTTTTGTATATATTTCAATACAAATTTTAGTTATGTTATGTATTTTGTAACTCTATTTTCATTCAAATATATATTATTTTATTGGTATTTTGTTGATTTATCGAATTAACATTATTTTATATGTACTTTGTATATATATTTTTATACGCATTTACATTATTTAATATTTATTTTGAATATATAATTTTATACAAATTCATGGTATTTTATGTGTATTTGTATATATATATTTTCATATAAATTTACATTATTTTATGTGTATTTTGTACATATATTTCATTACAAATTTACCTTATTTTATGTTTATTTTGTATGTGTATTTTGTACATTTATATTTATACAAATACACATTCTTTTATTGGTATTTTGTTTATTTATTTTGTTTCGAGTTTACATTATTTTATGTGTATTTTGTTTACTTTTTTTTATACGTATTTACTTAATTTTATGTGTATTTTGTATATATATTTTTATAGAAATCTACGTTATTTTATGTGTATTCGTATATATATTTTGAAACAAATTTACATTGTTTTATATGTATTTTTGCATATCTCTTTCAATAGAAGTTTACCTTATTGTATGTGCATTTTGTATATTTATTTCAATACAAATTTAAATATTTTATGTGTATACATGTACAAAAAATTCATAAAATAATGTAGATTTGTACGAAATGAAAACAAATACATTTTATATAAAATATATATACAAAATACACATAGAATAATGTAAAATCATATCAAAATAAATACACAGAATATCAATAAAATAATGTAAATTTGTCTGAAAATAAAGATGCAAAATACCCATAAAATAAAGCATATATTTATAAAAATACATATACAAAAATACACATAGATTAATCAAATTTGTATTAAAAATATACAAAATGCACATACAATAAGGTAAATTTGTAATAAAAAAAAATGCAAAATACACATAAAACTATGTAAATTTGTTTCAAAATATATATACGAATACACATAAAATAACGCAGATTTCTATAGAAATATATATATAAAATACACTTGAAATAATGTAAATACGTATAAAAATATATATACAAAATACGCATTAAATAATGTTAATTCGTGTCAAAATAAATAAACAAAAAATCATGAGAAGAATGTGTATTTGTATGAAAATAGATATACAAAATACATATAAAATAACCTAAATTTGTATAAAACTATAAACAAAAATACACAAAAATAATTTAAACTTGTATGAAAATAAATATACAAAAAACATATAAAATTAGGTAAATTTGTATTGAAATACATATACAAAATACACATAAAATAATGTAAATTTGAATGAAAATATATAACCATATAGACAAAATAACGTAAATTTGTATCAAATATATATACAAAAAACACATTAAATAATGTATATATGTATAAAAAAAAATATATACTAAACACAAATAAAATAATGTAAAATCGTATCAAAATAAATACAGAAAATATTAATAAAATAATGTAAATTTGTATAAAAATTAAGATGCAAAATACCCATAAAATAACGCATTTTTTATAAAAATATATATACGAAAAAACATAAAATATTTGATTTTGTATTAAAATAAATAGATGTACAAAATACACATAAAATAAGCTAAATGAAATGAAAAATATATAAAAAATACACATAAATTATGTAAAATCGTTTCAAAATAAATACACAGAATATCAATAAAATAATGCAATTTTGTATGAAAATATAGATGCAAAATACCCATAAAATAAAGCATATTTTTTAAAAAATACATATACAAAAATACACATAGAATAATTAAATTTGTATTAAAATTAATATACAAAATGCACGTACAATAAGGTAAATTTGTATTGAAGAAATATACAAAATGCACATTAAAGCGTAAATTTGTTTAAAAATCTATATACGAATACGCATAAAATAACGTAGATTTCTATAGAAATATATATACAAAATACACATGAAATGATGTAAATACGTATAAAAATATATATACAAAATACACATTAAATAATTTAAATTCTCGTCAAAATAAATAAACAAAATATCAATAAAAGAATGTGTATTTGTATGAAAATAGATATACAAAATACTCATAAAATAACCTAAATTTGTATAAAACTATATACAAAAATACACAAAAATAATTTTAATTTGTATGAAAATAAATATACAAAATACACATAAAATTAAGCAAATTTGTATTGAAATACATATACAAAATACACATAAAATAATGGAAATTTGAATGAAAATATATAAACATATACACTTAAAATAACGTAAATTTGTATCAAATATATATACAAAATACTAATTAAATAATGTAAATATGTATAAAAAAAATATATACAAAACACAAATAGAATAATGTAAAATCGTATCAAAATAAATACACAGAATATTAATTAAATAATGTAAATTTGTATGAAAATAAAGATGCAAAATAGCCATAAAATAACGCATTTTTTATAAAAATATATATACCAAAATACACAAAAAATATTAAAATTTGTATTAAAATAAATATAAAAAATGCATATACTGTAAGGTAAATTTGTATTGAAATAGATATGCAAAATACATATAAAACAATGTAAATTTGTTTCAAAATATATATACGAATACACATAAAATAACGTTGATTTCTATAAAAATATATACAAAATACACATAAAATGAAGTAAATACGTATTAAAAAATGAAAACAAAATACACATAAAAATCGTATAAAAAAAAAATAAAAAATACCAGTAAAAGAATGTGAATTTGTATAAATATAAATATACAAAATACACATAAAATATCGTAAATTTGTATAAAACTATATACCAATATACACAGAACAAATACACATTCTTTTATTGGTATTTTGTTTATTTATTTTGTTTCGAATTTATATTATTTTATTTGTATTTTGTTTACATTTTTTTATACGTATTTACCTAATTTTATGTGTATTTTGTATATATATTTTTATAGAAATATACGTTATTTTATGTGTATTCGTATATATATTTTGAAACAAATTTACAATTTTTTATATGTATTTTTGCATATCTCTTTCAACAGAAGTTTACCTTATTGTATATGCATTTTGTATATTTATTTCAATACAAATTTAAATATTTTATGTGTATTTTGGTATATATATTTTTATAAGAAATGCGCTATTTGATGGGAATTATTTTCATACAAATTTACATTGTTTTATTAATATTCGGTGTATTTATTTTGATACGATTTTACATTATTCTATTTGTTTTTTGTATATATTTTTTTTATACATATTTACATTATTTAATGTGTATCTTGCATAAGTATTACATACAAATTTATTATCTATTATTTGTTATCATAAAAATACACATTCTTTTCATGATATTTTGTTTATTTATTTTGTCACGAATTTACATTACTTAATATGTATTTTATATATATATTTTTATACGTATTTACATAATTTCATGTGTATTTTGTATATATATTTCTATAGAAATCTACGTTATTTTATGTGTATTCGTATATATATTTTGAAACAAATTTACAGTTTTATTTGTATTTTGCGTTTTTTTTTCAATACAAATTTACCTTATTGTATGTGTGCATTTTGTATATTAATTTTAATACAAATTTAATTATTCTATGTGTATTTTTGTATATGTATTTAAAAAAAAATGCTTTATCTTATGGGTATTTTGCATCTTTATTTTCATACAAATTTAAATTATTTTATTGATATTCTGTGTACCTATTTTGATACGATTTTACATTATTCTATGTATAACAAAAATAAATTCAGAATACACAAAAATAGATATGCAAAATACATATAAAACATGTAAATTTGTTTCAAAATATATATACGAATACACATGAAATAAGGTAGATTTCTATAAAAATATATATACAAAATACACATAAAATTAAGTAAATACGTATAAAAAATGTATTCAAAATACACATAAAATAATGTAAATTAGTATCAAAACAAATAAACAAAATACCAATAAAAGAATGTGTATTTGTATAAATATATATAACCAAAATACACATTAAATAATATAAATTTGTTTAAAACTATACAAAATACACATGAAATGATGTAAATTCGTATAAAAATATATATACAAAATACACATTAAATAATGTAAATTCGCGTCAAAATAAATAAACGAAATATAAATAAAAGAATGTGTATTTGTATGAAAATAGATATACAAAATACACATAAAATCACCTAAATTTGTATCAAACTATATACAAAAATACACAAAAATATTTTAAATTTGTATGGAAATAAATATACTAAATACACGTAAATTAGGTAAATTTGTATTGAAATACATACACAAAATACACATAAAATAATGTAAATTTGAATGAAAATACATAAACAAATACACTTAAAATAACGTAAATTTGTATAAAAAAATATGTACAAAACACAAATAGAATAATGTAAAATCGTATCAAAATAAATACACAGAATATTAATAAAATAATGTAAATTTGTATGAAAATAAAGAAGCAAAATTCTAATAAAATAACGCATTTTTTTATTTATAAAAATATATATACCAAAATACACATCAAAAAATTAAATTTGTATTAAAATAAATATACAAAAAACACATACAATAAGGTAAATTTGTATTGAAATAGATATGCAAAATACATATAAAACAATGTAAATTTGTTTCAAAATATATATACGAATACACATAATATAACGTAGATTTCTATAAAAATATATATACAAAATACACATAAAATGAAGTAAATACGTATAAAAAAATGTATACAAAATACACATAAAATAATGTAAATTCGTATCAAAATAAATAAACAAAATACCAATAAAAGAATGTGTATTTGTATAAATATAAATATACAAAATACACATAAAATAACGTAAATTTATATAAAACAATATTCAAAAATACACAGAAGTAATTAAATTCGTATGAAAATAGATATACAAAATACAGATAAAATAAGCTAAATTTGAATTGAAATGTATATACAAAATACAAAGAATAATGTAAATTTGTATCAAAATATTTATAAAAATACATATAATAACGTAAATTTGTTTAAAAATATATAAACAAAATACACATTAAGTAATGTAAATACGTATAAAAAATATGTACAAAATACACATATAATCATTTAATTCGTATCAAACTAAATAAACAAAATATCAATAAAATAATGTAAATTTGTATGAGAAAACATATACAAATACATATAAAATAACGCTAATTTCTATAAAAATATATGTCCAAAAATGAGAGTAAAATAAAGTAACTATGGATAAAAATATATATACAAAACACACATTAAATAATAAAAATGCGTACATAAAATAACCTAAATTTGTATAAAACTATATACAAAAATACACAAAAATAATTTAAATTTGTATGAAAAGAAATATAGAAAATACACATAAAATTAGGTTAATTTGTATTGAAATACATATACAAAATACACATAAAATAATGTAAATTTGAAAGAAAATATATAAACAAATACACATATTATAACGTAAATTTGGATGAAATATATATACAAAATACACATTAAATAATGTAAATATGTATAAAAAAATATATACAAAACACAAATAGAATAATGTAAAATCGTATCAAAATTTTCGTTATTATATGTATTTTTATAAATATTTTGATACAAATCTACATTATTTTATGTATTTTGTATATACATTTCAATTCAAATTTAGCTTATTTTATCTGTATTTTGTATATCTATTTTCATACGAATTTAATTACTTCTGTGTATTTTTGTATATAGTTTTATATAAATTTACGTTATTTTATGTGTATTTTGTATATTTATATTTATACAAATACACATTTTTTTATTAGTATTTTGTTTATTTATTTTGATACGAACTTACATTATTTTATGTGTATTTTGTATACATTTTTTTATACGTATTTACTTCATTTTATGTGTATTTTGTATATATATTTTTATAGAAATCTACGTTATTTTATGTGTATTCGTATATATATTTTGAAACAAATTTACATTGTTTTATATGTATTTTGCATATCTATTTCAATACAAATTTACCTTATTGTATGTGTTTTTTGTATATTTATTTTAACACAAATTTAATTTTTTGATGTGTATTTTGGTATATATATTTTTATAAATAAAAAAAATGCGTTATTTTAAGGGTATTTTGCTTCTTTATTTTCATACAAATTAACATTATTTTATTAATATTCTGTGTATTTATTTTGATACGAATTTACATTATTCTATTTGTGTTTTGTACATATTTTTTTTATACAAATTTACGTTATTTTAAGTGTATTTGTTTATGTATTTTCATTCAAATTTACATTATTTTATGTGTATTTTGTGTATGTATTTCAATACAAATTTACCTAATTTTATGTATATTTTGTATATTTATTTCCATACAAATTTAAAATATTTTTGTGTATTTTTGTATATAGTTTGATACAAATTTAGGTTATTTTATGTGTATTTTGTATATCTATTTTCATACAAATACACATTCTTTTATTTATATTTTGTTTATTTATTTTGACGCGAATTTACATTATTTAATGTGTATTTTGTATATATATTTCTATACGAATTTACATCATTTCATGTGTGTTT
The DNA here is from genome assembly GCF_024679095.1 of Eriocheir sinensis. Classification (NCBI taxonomy): domain Eukaryota; kingdom Metazoa; phylum Arthropoda; class Malacostraca; order Decapoda; family Varunidae; genus Eriocheir; species Eriocheir sinensis. Next base: position 108,504 of record NW_026111682.1, read on the forward strand.
TGTATAGTTTTAAACAAATTTATATTATTTAATGTGTATTTTGTATATATATATTTATACAAATACACATTCTTTTATTGGTGTTTTGTTTATTTATTTTGATACTAATTTACATTATTTTATGTGTATTTTGTATACATTTTTTATACGTTTTACTTAATTTTATGTGTATTTTGTATATATATTTTTATAGAAATCTACCTTATTTCATGTGTATTCGTATATATATTTTGAAACAAATTTACATTCTTTATATGTATTTTGCATATCTATTTTTGTGTATTCTGTATTTATTTTTGTTATACTTAGAATAATGTAAAATCGTATCAAAATAAGTACACAGAATATCAATAAAATAATTTAAATTTGTATGAAAAAAAAGATGCAAAATACCTATAAAATAAAGCATTTTTTTTAAAATACATATACAAAAATACACATAGAATAATTAAATATGTGTTAAAATTATTATACAAAATGCACATACAATAAGGTAAGTTTGTATTGAAAAAAAAGCAAAATACACATAAAACAGTGTAAATTTGTTTCAAAATATATATACGAATACACATAAAACAACGTTTATTTCTATAGGAATATATATACAAAATACACATGAAATGATGTAAATACGTATAAAAATATATACAAAATACACATTAAATACTGTAAATTCGCGTCAAAATAAATAAACAAAATATCAATAAAAGAATGTGTATTTGTATGAAAATAGATATACAAAATACACATAAAATAACCTAAATTTGTATCAAACTATATTCTAAAATACACAAAAATATTTTAAATTTGTATGAAAATAAATATACAAAATACACATAAAATTAGGTAGATTTGTATTGAAATACATATACAAAATACACATAAAATAATGTAAATTTGAATGAAAAGACATAGACAAATACACTTAAAATAACGTAAATTTGTATAAAAAAATATATACAAAACACAAATAGAATAATGTAAAATCGTATCAAAATAAATACACAGAATATTAATAAAATAATGGATATTTGTATGAAAATAAAGAGGCAAAATACCCATAAAATAACGCATTTTTTTTATTTATAAAAATATATATACCAAAATACACATAAAAAAAATAAATTTGAATTAAAATAAATATATAAGAAACACATACAATAAGGTAAATTTGTATTGAAATAGATATGCAAAATACATATAAAACAATGTAAATTTGTTTCAAAATATATATACGAATACACATAAAATAACGTAGATTTCTATAAAAATATATATACAAAATACACATAAAATGAAGTAAATACGTATAAAAAAATGTATACAAAATACACATAAAATAATGTAAATTCGTATCAAAATAAATATACAAAATAAAAATAAAAGAATGTGTATTTGTATAAATATAAATATACAAAATACACATAAAATAACGTAAATTTATATAAAACTATATACAAAAATACACAAAAGTATTTTAATTTGTATGAAAATAGATATACAAAATAAGGTAAATTCGTTTCAAATTCAATAAACAAAATTCAGATAAAAGAAAGTATATTTGTAGAATAAATAAATATACAAAATACACAAAATAACGAAAATTTGTTTGAAAATATATAAAAAACAAAATAATTTCACTTTGTATGAAAATAACTATATAAAATACACATGTATTTTGTAGATCTATTTTCACACAAATTTAAATACTTCTGTGTATTTTTGCATATAGTTTTATATAAATTTACGTTATTTTATTTGTATTTTGTATATTTATATTTATATAATACACATTCTTTTATTAGTATTTTGTTTATTTATTTTGATACGAGTTTACATTATTTTATGTGTATTTTGTATACCTTTTTTTATACGTATTTACTTCATTTTATGTGTATTTTGTATATTTATTTACATAGAAATCTACGTTATTTTATGTGTATTCGTATATATATTTTGAAAAAAATTTACATGGTTTTATATGTATTTTGCATATCTATTTCAATACAAATTTACCTTATTGTATGTGCATTTTGTATATTTATTTTAATACAAATTCAAATATTTTATGTGTGTCTTGGTATAAATATTTTTATATATATATATATATTATTTTATGGGTATATATATATATATATATATATATATATATATATATATATATATATATATATATATATATATATATATATATATATATATATTTTTTTATACATATTTACATTATTTAATGTGTATTTTTTATATAATTATATTTCATACAAATTTACGTTATTTTAAGTGTATTTGTTTATATATTTATAAATTTGTATTGAAATACATACACAAAATACACATAAAATAATGTAAATTTGAATGAAAATACATAAACAAATACACTTAAAATAACGTAAATTTGTATAAAAAAAATATGTACAAAACACAAATAGAATAATGTAAAATCGTATGAAAATAAATACACAGAATATTAATAAAATAATGTAAATTTGTATGAAAATAAAGAAGCAAAATACCCATAAAATAACGCATTTTTTTATTTATAAAAATATATATACCAAAATACACATAAAAAAATTAAATTTGTATTAAAATAAATATACAAAAAACACATAAAATAAGGTAAATTTGTATTGAAATAGATATGCAAAATACATATAAAACAATGTAAATTTGTTTCAAAATATATATACGAATACACATAAAATAACGTAGATTTCTATAAAAATATATATACAAAATACACATAAAATGAAGTAAATACGTATAAAAAAATGTATACAAAATACACATAAAATAATGTAAATTCGTATCAAAATAAATATACAAAATACCAATAAAAGAATGTGTATTTGTATAAATATAAATATACAAAATACACATAAAATAACGTAAATTTATATAAAACTATATACAAAAATACACAGAAGTAATCAAATTTGTATGAAAATATATACAAAATACACACAAAATAAGCTAAATTTGAATTGAAATATATATACAAAATACACATATTTTGCATATCTATTTTGAAACAAATTTAAACTATTTTTGTGTATTTTTGAATATGTTTATTTTTGTTATACATAGAATAATGTAAAATCGTATCAAAATAAGTACACAGAATAACAATAAAATAAATTAAATTTGTATGAAAATAAAGATGCAAAATACCCATAAGATAAAGCATATTTTTTTTTAAACACATATACAAAAATACACATAGAATAATTAAATTTGTATTAAAATTAATATACATAATGCACACATACAAAAAGGTAGATTTGTATTGAAAAAAAAACGCAAAATACAAATAAAACAGTGTAAATTTGTTTCAAAATATATATACGAATACACATCAAATAACGTGTATATTGTATATCTATTTTCATACAAATACACATTCTTTTATTGATGTTTTGTTTATTTATTTTGACGCGAGTTTACATTATTTAATGTGTATTATATATATATATATATATATATATATATATATATATATATATATATATATATATATATATATATATATATATATATATATATATATATATATATATATATATATATATATATATTTATACGGGTTTACATCATTTGATGTGTATTTTGTATATATATTTCTATAGAAATCTAGGTTGATTTATGTGTATTCGTATATAGATTTTGAAATAAATTTACACTGTTTTATGTATTTTGCATATTTTTCAATAAAAATTTACCTTATTGTATATGCATTTTGTATATTAATTTTAATACAAATTTAATTATGCTATGTGTATTTTGTATATGTATTTTTATAAAAATATGCTTTATTTTATGGGTATTTTGCATTTTTATTTTCATACAAATTTACATTATTTTATTTATATTCTGTTTATTTTCTTTTTGAAACTATTTTACATTATTCTATGTATTTGTATATCTATATTTATACGTATTTACTTAATTTTATGTGTATTTTGTATATATATTTTCATAGAAATCTACGTTATTTTATGTGTATTCGTATATATATTTTGAAACAAATTTACATTGTTTTATATGTATTTTTGCATATCTCTTTCAATACAAGTTTACCTTATTGTATGTGCATTTTGTATATTTATTTCAATACAAATTTAAATATTTTATGTGTATTTTGGTATATATATTTTTATAAGAAATGCGCTATTTGATGGGAATTTTGCATCTTTATTTTCATACAAATTTACATTATTTTATTAATATTCGGTGTATTTATTTTGTTACGATTTCACATTATTCTATTTGTTTTTTGTGTATATTTTTTTATTACATATTTACATTATTTAAAGTGTATCTTGCATATATATTTCATACAAATTTATTATCTATTATTTATTTTCATGCAAATACACATTCTTTTCATGATATTTTGTTTATTTATTTTGACACGAATTTACCTAGATATGTATTTTGTATATATATTTTTATACGTATTTACATAATTTCATGTGTATTTTGTATATATATTTCAATAGAAATCTACGTTATTTTATGTGTATTCGTATATATATTTTGAAACAAATTAACTTTGTTTTATATGTATTTTTGAATATCTCTTTCAATACATATTTACCTTACTGTATATGCATTTTGTATATTTATTTCAATACAAATTTAAATATTTTATGTGTATTTTGGTATATATATTTTTATAAAAAATGCGCTATTTTATGGGAATTTTGCATCTTTCTTTTCATACAAATTTACATTATTTTATTGATATTCTGTGTATTTATATTGATAGGATTTTACATTATTCTATTTTTTTTTGTATATTTTTATACACATTTACATTATTTAATGTGTATCTTGCATATATATTTTATACAAATTTACGTTATTTTAAGTGTATTTGTTTATATATTTTCATTCAAATTTACATTATTTTATGTGTATTTTGTATATGTATTTCAATACAAATTTACCTAATTTTACGTGTATTTTGTATATTTCTTTTCATACAAATTTTAAAATTTTTTGTGTATTTTTGTATATAGTTTTATACAAATTTAGATTATTTTATGTACGCATTTACATTATTTAATGTGTGTTTTGTAAATATATTTTTATGCAAATTTACTTTATTTTATGTGCATTTTTGTACATATATTTTTTTAGAAATTTGCGTTATTTTATGTGTATTTGTATATGTTATCTCATACAAATTTACATTATTTTATTGCTATTTTGTTTATTTATTTTGATACGAATGAAAATAGATATACAAAATATACATAAAATAAACTAAATTTGTATTAAAATATATATACAAAATACATAAAATAATGTAAATTTGTATCAAAATATTTTAACAGATGCGCATAAAATAACGTAATTTTTTTTTAAATATACAAAATACACATTAAATAATGTAAATATGTATAAAAAAAATATATACAAAACACAAATAGAATAATGTAAAATCGTATCAAAATAAATACACTGAATATTAATAAAACAATGTAAATTTGTATGAAAATAAAGATGCAAAATACCCATTAAATAACGCATTTTTTTATAAAAATATATATACCAAAATAAACATGAAAAAATTAATTTGTATTAAAATAAATATACAAAATCCACATACAATAAGGTAAATATGTATTGAAATAGATATGCAAAATACATATAAAACAATGTAAATTTGTTTTAAAATATATATACGAATACACATAAAATAACGTAGATTTGTATAAAAATATATATACAAAATGCACATAAAATGAAGTAAATACGTATAAGAAAATGTATACGAAATACACGTTAGGTTATGTGTATTTTGTAAATCTATTTTCATTCAAATATATATAATTTTATACGCATTTACATTATTTAATATTTATTTTGAGTATATAATTTTATACAAATTCATGGTATTTTATGTGTATTTGTATATATATTTTCATATAAATTTACATTATTTTATGTGTATTTTGTACATATATTTCATTACAAATTTACCTTATTTTATGTTTATTTTGTATGTGTATTTTGTACATTTATATTTATACAAATACACATTCTTTTATTGGTATTTTGTTTATTTATTTTGTTTCAATTTACATTATTATGTGTATTTTGTTTACATTTTTTATACGTATTTACTTAATTTTATGTGTATTTTGTATATATATTTTTATAGAAATCTACGTTATTTTATGTGTATTCGTACATATATTTTGAAACAAATTTACATTGTTTTATATGTACAATAAGGTAAATTTGTATTGAAATAGATATGCAAATTACATATAAAGCAATGTAAATTTGTTTCAAAATATGTATACGAATACACATAAAATAACGTAGATTTCTATAAAAATATATATACAAAATACACATAAAATGAAGTAAATACGTATAAAAAATGTATACAAAATACACATAAAATAATGTAAATTCGTATCAAAATAAATAAAAAAATACTAATAAAAGAATATGTATTTGTATAAATATAAATATACAAAATACACATAAGATAACGTAAATTTATATAAAACTATATAAAAAATACACAGAAGTAATTAAATTTGTATGAAAATATATACAAAACACACACAAAATAAGCTAAATTTGAATTGAAATATATATACAAAATACATGAAATAAAGTAAATTGGTATCAAAATATTTATACAAATACACATATAATAACGTAAATTTGTATGAAAATATATAAACAAAATACACATTAAATAATGTAAATACGTATAAAAAAATGTGTACAAAATACACATATAATCATGTAATTCGTATCAAAATAAATAAACAAAATACCAATAAAATAATATAAATTTGTATGAGTAAACGTGTATAAATATAAATGTACAAAATACACATACAAAATAAACATAAAATAAGGTAAATTTGTAATGAAATATATGTACAAAATACACATAAAATAATGTAAATTTATATGTAAATATATATACAAATACACATAAAATACCATGAATTTGTATAAAATTATATATTCAAAATAAATATTAAATAATGTAAATGCGTATAAAAATATATATAAAAAGTACATATAAAATAATGTAAATTCGTATCAATATAAATCAACAAAATACAAATAAAATAATATATATTTGAATGAAAATAGATTTACAAAATACACATAACATAGCTAAAATTTGTATTGAAATATATACAAAAATACATAAAAATAATTTGAGTTTGTATGAAAATAGATATTCAAAATACACATAAAACTAGGTAAATTTCTTTTGAAATATATATACAAAATACTCATAAAATATTGTAAATTTGTGTCAAAATATATAAACAAATACACATAAAATAATGTCAAATCGTATCAAAATGAATGAGCAGAATATCAATAAAATAACGTAAATTTGTATGAAAATAAAGATGCAAAATACCCATAAAATAAAGCATATTTTTATAAAATACATATACAAAAATACACATAGAATAATTAAATTTGTATTAAAATTAATATACAAAATGCATATACAATAAGGTAAATTTGTATTGAAAAAATATGCAAAATACACATAAAAGTGTAAATTTGTTTAAAAATCTATATACGAATACACATAATATAACGTAGATTTCTATAGAAATATATATACAAAATACACATGAAATGATGTAAATACGTATAAAAATATATATACGAAATACACATTAAATAATTTAAATTCTCGTCAAAATAAATAAACAAAATATCAATAAAAGAATGTGTATTTGTATGAAAATAGATATACAAAATACTCATAAAATAACCTAAGTTTGTTTAAAACTATATACAAAAATACACAAAAATAATTTAAATTTGTATGAAAATAAATATACAAAATACCCATAAAATTAGGTAAATTTGTATTGAAATACATATACAAAATACACATAAAATAATGGAAGTTTGAATGAAAATATATAAACATATACACTTAAAATAACGTAAATTTGTATCAAATATATATACAAAATACTAATTAAATAATGTAAATATGTATAAAAAAATATATTCAAAACACAAATAGAATAATGTAAATTCGTATCAAAATAAATACACAGAATATTAATAAAATAATGTAAATTTGTATGAAAATAAAGATGCAAAATAGCCATAAAATAACTCATTTTTTATAAAAATATATATACCAAAATACACATAAAATATTATAATTTGTATTAAAATAAATATAAAAAATGCACATACTGTAAGGTAAATTTGTATTGAAATAGATATGCAAAATACATATAAAACAATGTAAATTTGTTTCAAAATATATATACGAATACACATAAAATAACGTTGATTTCTATAAAAATATATACAAAATACACATAAAATGAAGTAAATACGTATAAAAAAATGAGTACAAAATACACATAAAAATCGTATCAAAATAAATAAACAAAATACTAGTAAAAGAAAGTGTATTTGTATAAATATAAATATACAAAATTCACATAAAATATCGTAAATTTGTATAAAACTATATACAAAAATACACAGAAGTTATTAAATTTGTATGAAAATATATATACAAAATACAGCTAAAATAAGCTAAATTTGAATTGAAATGTACATACAAAATACATAAAATAATGTAAATCTGTATCAAAATATTTATACAAATACATATAATAACGTAGATTTGTTTAAAAATATATAAACAAAATACACATTAAGTAATGTAAATACGTATAAAAAATATGTACAAAATACACATATAATCATGTAATTCGTATCAAAATAAATAAACAAAATAGCAATAAAATAATGTAAATTTGTATGAGAAAACATATACAAATAACGCAAATTTCTATAAAATATATGTACAAAAATGCACATAAAATAAAGTAAATTAGCATAAAATATATATACAAAACACACACTAAATAATGTAAATGCGTACATAAAATAACCTAAATTTGTATAAAACTATATACAAAAATACACAAAAATAATTTAAATTTGTTTGAAAAGAAATATACAAAATACACATAAAATTAGGTAAATTTGTAATGAAATACATATACAAAATACACATCAAATAATGTAAATTTGAATGAAAATATAAACAAATACACTTAAAATAACGTAAATTTGTATAAAATATATATGCAAGATACACATTAAATAATGTAAATGTGTATAAAAAAATATATACAAAAAACAAATAGAATAATGTAAAATCGTATCAAAATAAATACACAGAATATCAATAAAATAATGTAAATTTGTATGAAAATAAAGATGCAAAATTCCCAAAAATTATCGCATTTTTTTTAAAAATATATATACCAAAATACACATAAAATATTTAAATTTGTATTGAAATAAATATACAAAATGCATATACAGTAAGGTAAATTTGTATTGAAAGAGATATTCAAAAATACATATAAAACAATGTAAATTTGTTTCAAAATATATATACGAATACACTTAAAATAAAGTAGATTTCTATAGAAATATATATACAAAATACATATGAAATTATGTAAATACGTATAAAAATATATATACAAAATACATATCAAATAATGTAAATTCGTGTCAAAATTAATAAACAAAATATCATGAAAAGAATGTGTATTTGTATGAAAATAGATAATAGATAATAAATTTGTATAAAATATATATGCAAGATACACATGAAATAATGTAAATATGTATAAAAAAGTATATACAAAAAACAAATAGAATAATGTAAAATCGTATCAAAATAAATACACCGAATATTAATAAAATAATGTAAATTTGTATGAACATAAAGATGCAAAATTCCCATAAAATAGCGCATTTCTTATAAAAATATATATACCAAAATACACATAATATATTTAAATTTGTATTGAAATAAATATACAAAATGCACATACAATAAGGTAAATTTGTATTGAAAGAGATATGCAAAAATACATATAAAACAATGTAAATTTGTTTCAAAATATATATACGAATACAAATAAAAAAACGTAGATTTCTATAAAAATATATTTACAAAATACACATAAAATTAAGTAAATACGTATAAAAAAATGTATACAAAATACACATAAAATAATGTAAATTCGAATTAAAATAAATAAACAAAATACCAATAAAAGAATGTGTATTTGGATAAATATAAATATACTAAATACACATACAAAATAAACATAAAATAAGGTAGATTTGTAATAAAATATATGTACAAAATACACATAAAATAATGTAAATTTATATGAAAATATATATACAAATACACATAAAATACCATGAATCTGTATAAAAATATATATTCAAAATAAATATTAAATAATGTAAAAGCGTATAAAAATATATATACAAAGTACATATAAAATGAAAATTAAGATGCAAAATACCTATAAAATAACGCATTTTTTATAAAATTATTGATACCAAAATACACATAAAATATTTGAACTTGTATTAAAATAAATATACAAAATGCACATACAATAAGGTAAATTTGTATTGAAATAGATATGCAAAATACATATAAAATAATGTAAATTTGTTTCAAAATATATATACGAATACACATAAAATAACGTAGATTTCTATAAAAATACATATACAAAATACACATAAAATTAAGTAAATACGTATAAAAAATGTATACAAAATACACATAAAATAATGTAAATTCGTATAAATGTAAATAAACAATATACCAATAAAAGAATGTGTATTTGTATAAATATAAATATACAAAATGCACATAAAATAACGTAAATTTATATAAAACTATATACATAAAATAACGCAAATTTCTATAAAAATATATGTACAAAAATGAACATTAAATAAATTTGCATAAAAATATATATACAAAACACACATTAGATAATGTAAATGAGTATAAAAATATGTATACAAAATACCTATGAAATAATCTAAATTCGTATCGAATTAAATTAAGAAATACCAATAAAATAATGTAATTTTGGATGAAAATATATATACAAAATACACATAAAATAACCTAAATACAAATACAAATATACACATAAAATAATTTAAAATTGAATGAAATAAATATACAAAATAAACATAAAATAAGGTAAATTTGTAATGAAATATATGAAAAAATACACATAAAATAATATAAATTTGTATGAAAATATATATACAAATACACATTAAATAACATGAATTTGTATAAAATTTGTATCAAAATATATACTTATACACACAATAAAATAACGTAATTTTTTATGAAAATGTATATACAAAATACACATAAAATAATTTAAATACGTAGAAAAATATATATACAAAAAACACATAAAATAATGTAAATATGTATGAAAATATATAAACAAATACACATAAAATAATGTAAATTTGGATAAAATATATATCATAAAATAATGTAAATTCGTATCAAAATAAATAAACAAAATACCAATAAAAGAATGTGTATTTGTATGAATATAAATATACAAAATACACATAAAATAACGTAAATTTATATAAAACTATATACAAAAATACACAGAAGTAATTAAATTTGAATGAAAATATATACAAAATACACACGAAATAAGCTAAATTTGAATTGAAATATATATACAAAATACATGAAATAAAGTAAATTTGTATCAAAATATTTATACAAATACACATATAATAACGTAAATTTGTATGAAAATATATAAACAAAATACACATTAAATAATGTAAATATGTATAAAAAAATATGTACAAAATACACATATAATCATGTAATTCATATCAAAATAAATAAACAAAATACCAATAAAATAATATAAATTTGTATGAGTAAACGTGTATGTTGCATATTTTTTCAAAAACAATTTACCTTATTATATACGCATTTTGTATATTAATTTTAATACAAATTTAATTGTTCGATGTGTATTTTTGTATCTGTATTTTTATAAACATATTCTTTATTTTTTGGGTATTTTGTCTCTTTATTTTCATACAAATTTACATTATTTTATTGATATTCTGCTCATTCATTTTGATAGGAATTGACATTATTCTATGTGTATTTTGTATATATTTTTCATACAAATTTACGTTATTTTATGTGTATTTGTTTATATATTTTGACACAAATTTACAATATTTTATGGGTATTTTGTATAAACATTTCAAAAGAAATTTACCTAGTTTTATGTGTATTTTGTATATCTATTTTCATACAAACTCAAATTTTTTCTATGTATTTTTGTATGTATTTTAATACAAATTTTAGTTATGTTATGTGTATTTTGTAAATTTATTTTCATTCAAATATATATTATTTTATTGGTGTTTTGTTGATTTATATTGATACGAATTTACATTATTTTATATGTACTTTGTATATATATTTTTATACGCTTTTCCATTATTTAATATTTATTTTGAATATATATTTTTATACAAATTCATATTTTATGTGTATTTGTATATATATTTTCATATAAATTTACATTATTTTATGTGTATTTTGTACATATATTTTATTACAAATCTACCTTATTTTATGTTTATTTTGTATGTGTATTTAGTATATTAATATTTATCCAAATACACATTCTTTTATTGGTATTTTGTTTATTTATTTTGATACGAATTTTCATTTTTTTTAGGTGTATTTGATATATATATTTTTATACCTATTTACATAATTTTATATGTATTTTGAATATATATTTTCATAGAAATTTACTCTATATGTATATGTATAGAAAATACACATGAAATAATCTAAATTCGTATCGAAATAAATGAACAAAATACCGATAAAATAATGTAATTTTGAATGAAAATATATATAGAAAATACACATAAAATAACGTAAATACAAATAAATATATACACATAAAATGATTTGAATTTGAATGAAAATAGATATAAAAATAAACTTAAAATAAGGCAAATTTATAATGAAATATATATACATAATACACATAAAATAATGTAGATTTGTTTCAAAATATATATACGAATACACATAAAATAACGTAGATTTCTATAGAAATATATATACAAAATACACATGAAATGTTGTAAATACGTATAAAAATATATATACAAAATGAACATTAAATAATGTAAATTCGTGTCAAAATAAATAATTAAAATATCAATAAAAGAATGAGTATTTGTATGAAAATACATATACAAAACACACATAAAATAACGTAAATTTGTATAAAACTATATATAAAAATACTCAAAAATAAGTTAAATTTGTATGAAAATAAATATACAAAATACACATAAAATTAGGTAAATTTGTAAAGAAATACATATACAAAATACACATAAAATAATGTAAATTTGAATGAAAATATATAAACAAATACACTTAAATTAACATAAATTTGTATAAAATATATATAAAAAATACTCATTAAATAATGTAAATATGTATAAAAAATATATATTCAAAACACAAATAGAATAATGTAAAATCGTATTAAAATAAATACACAGAATGTAAATAAAATAATGTAAATTTGTATGAAAATAAAGATGCAAAATTACCTTAAAATAACCCATTTTTTATAAATATACAAAATACACATGAAAGGATGTAAATACGTATAAAAATATATATACAAAATACACATTAAATAATGTAAATTCGCGTCAAAATAAATAAACAAAATGTCAATAAAAGAATGTGTATTTGTATGAAAATAAATATACAAAATACACATAAGACAACATAAATTTGTATAAAACTATATACAAAAATACACAAAAATAATTTAAATTTGTATGAAAATAAATATACAAAATACACATAAAATTAGGTAAATTTGTATTGAAATACATATACAAAATACACATAAAATACTGTAAATTTGAATGAAAATACATTAACAAATACACTTAAAATAACGTAAATTTGTATAAAAAAAATATATACAAAACTCAAATAGAATAATGTAAAATCGTACCAAAATAAATACACAGAATATTAATAAAATAATGTAAATTTGTATGAAAATAAAGAAGCAAAATACCCATAAAATAACACATTTTTTTTAAATATATATACAAAAATACACATAAAAAAATTTATTTGTATTAAAATAAATATACAAAATACACATACAATAAGGTAAATCTGTATTGAAATAGATATGCAAAATACATATAAAACAATGTAAATTTGTTTCAAAATATATATACGAACACACATAAAATAACGTAGATTTGTATAAAAATATATATACAAAATACACGTAAAATGAAGTAAATACGTATAAAAAAATGTATACAAAATACACATAAAATAATGTAAATTCGTATCAAAATAAATAAACAAAATACCAATAAAAGAATGTGTATTTGTATAAATATAAATATACAAAATACACATAAAATAACGTAAATTTGTATAAAACTATATACAAAAATACACAGAAGTAATTAAATTCGTATGAAAATAGATATACAAAATACAGCTAAAATAAGCTAAATTTGAATTGAAATGTATATACAAAATACATAAAATAATGTAAATTTGTATCAAAATATTTATAAAAATACATATAATAACGTAAATTTGTTTAAAAATATATAAACAAAATACACATTAAGTAATGTAAATACGTATAAAAAATATGTACAAAATACACATATAATCATGTAATTCGTATCAAACTAAAAACAAAATAGCAATAAAATAATGTAAATTTGTATGAGAAAACATATACAAATACATATAAAATAACGCTAATTTCTATAAAAATATATGTCCAAAAATGAACGTAAAATAAATTAACTTTGGATAAAAATATATATACAAAACACACATTAAATAATGTAAATGCGTACATAAAATAACCTAAATTTGTATAAAACTATATACAAAAATACACAAAAATAATTTAAATTTGTATGAAAAGAAATATACAAAATACACATAAAATTAGGTTAATTTCTATTGAAATACATATACAAAATACACATAAAATAATGTAGATTTGAAAGAAAATATATAAACAAATACACATATAATAACGTAAATTTGTATGAAATATATATACAAAATACACATTAAATAATGTAAATATGTATAAAAAATATATACAAAACACAAATAGAATAATGTAAAATCGTATCAAAATATATACACAGAATATTAATAAAATAATGTAAATTTGTATGAAAATTAAGATGCAAAATACCTATAAAATAACGCATTTTTTAAAGATTATTGATACCAAAATACACATAAAATATTTGAATTTGTATCAAAATAAATATACAAAATGCACATACAATAAGGTAAATTTGTATTGAAATAGATATGCAAAATACATATAAAATAATGTAAATTTGTTTCAAAATATATATGCGAATACACATAAAATAACGTAGATTTCTATAAAAATACATATACAAAATACACATAAAATTAAGTAAATACGTATAAAAAATGTATACAAAATACACATAAAATAATGTAAATTCGAATAAAGGTAAATAAACAATATACCAATAAAAGAATGTGTATTTGTATAAATATAAATATACAAAATGCACATAAAATAACGTAAATTTATATAAAACTATATACATAAAATAACGCAAATTTCTATAAAAATATATGTACAAAAATGAACATTAGATAAATTTGCATAAAAATATATATACAAAACACACATTAGATAATGTAAATGAGTATAAAAATATGTATACAAAATACCTATGAAATAATCTAAATTCGTATCGAATTAAATTAAGAAATACCAATAAAATAATGTAATTTTGGATGAAAAAATATATACAAAATACACATAAAATAACCTAAATACAAATACAAATATACACATAAAATAATTTAAAATTGAATGAAATAAATATGCAAAATAAACATAAAATAAGGTAAATTTGTAATGAAATATATGAAAAAATACACAAAATAATATAAATTTGTATGAAAATATATATACAAATACACATTAAATAACATGAATTTGTATAAAATTTGTTTAAAAATATATACTTATACACAATAAAATAACGTAATTTTTTTATGAAAATGTATATACAAAATACACATAAAATAATTTAAATACGTAGAAAAATATATATACAAAAAACACATAAAATAGTGTAAATATGTATGAAAATATATAAACAAATACACATAAAATAATGTAAATTTGGATAAAAAATATATACAAAATTAACATTAAATAATGTAAATATATATATAAAAATATATACAAAAAACACATAGAATAATGTTAAATCATATCAAAATAAATAAAGAGAATATCAATAAAATAATGTAAATTTGTATGAAAATAAAGATGCCAAATATCCATATAATAACGCATATTTGCATAAAAATATATATACAAAAATACATATAAAATAATTAAATTTGTATTAAAATAAATATACAAAATGCACGTACAATAAAGTAAATTTGTATTGAAATAGATATGCAAAATACACATTAATAATGTAAATTTGTATCAAAATATATATATACGAATACTCATAAAATAGAGTAAATTTCTATGAAAATATACATACAAAATAGATAAACAAAAAACACATATAACTAGTTAAATTTGTATTTAAATACATGTACAAAAAACACATAAAATAATGTAGATTTGTATGAAATGAAAACAAATACATTTTATATAAAATATATATACAAAATACACATAGAATAATGGAAAATCATATCAAAATAAATACACAGAATATCAATAAAATAATGTAAATTTGTATGAAAATAAAGATGCAAAATACCCATAAAATAAAGCATATTTTTATAAAAATACATATACAAAAATACACATAGATTAATCAAATTTGTATTAAAATTAATATACAAAATGCACATACAATAAGGTAAATTTGTATTAAAAAAATATGCAAAATACACATAAAACAATGTAAATTTGTTTCAAAATATATATACGAATACACATAAAATAACGCAGACTTCTATAGAAATATATATACAAAATACACTTGAAATAATGTAAATACGTATAAAAATATATATACAAAATACATTTTTAAATAATGTTACTTCGTGTCAAAATAAATAAACAAAATATCATGAAAAGAATGTGTATTTGTATGAAAATAGATATACAAAATACACATAAAATAACCTAAATTTGAATAAAACTATATACAAAAATACACAAAAATAATTTAAACTTGTATGAAAATAAATATACAAAAAACATATAAAATTACGTAATATTGTATTGAAATACATATACAAAATACACATAAAATAATGTAAATTTTTATGAAAATATATAAACATATAGACTTAAAATAACGTAAATTTGTATCAAATATATATACAAAAAACATATTAAATAATGTAAATATGTATAAAAAAATATATACAAAACACAAATAAAATAATGTAAAATCGTATTAAAATAAATACAGAAAATATTAATAAAATAATGTAAATTTGTATGAAAATTAAGATGCAAAATTCCATTAAAATAATGATTTTTAAAAAAAAATATATATACGAAAAAACATAAAATATTTGATTTTGTATTTAAATAAATAGATATACAAAATACACATAAAATAAGCTAAATTTAAATTGAAATATATATACAATATACACAGAAGTAATTAAATTTGTATGAAAATATATACAAAACACACACAAAATAACGTAAGTTTTAATAAAAATATATAAACAAAATACACATTAAATAATGTAAATACGAAAAAAAAATATAAGCAAAAAACACAAATAATAATGTAAATTCGTATCAAAATAAATAAACAAAATATCAATAAAATAATGTAAATTTGTATGAAAATAAAGATACAAAATACACAAATTATCGCATTTTTTATAAAATATATATAACAAAATACCAATAAAATATTTAAATTTGTATGAGTAAACGTATAAATATACAAAATACATATACAATAAGGTAAATTTGTATTGAAATAGATATTCAAAATACATATAAAATAATGTAAATTTGTTTGAAAATATATATATACAAATACACATAAAATACCATGAATTTGTATAGAATTATATATACAAAATACATATTAAATAATGTAAATGCGTATAAAAAATATATATACAAAATACATATCAAATAATGTAAATTCGTCAATATAAATCAACAAAATATCATGAAAATAATATATATTTGAATGAAAATATATTTACAAAATACACATAACATAGCTAAATTTGTATAAATATATACAAAATACATATAAATAATTTGAATTTGTATAAAAAGTATATACAAAAAACAAATAGAATAATGTAAAATCGTATCAAAATAAATACACCGAATATTAATAAAATAATGTAAATTTGTATGAAAACAAAGATGAAAAATCCCCATAAAATAGCGCATTTCTTATAAAAATATATATACCAAAGTACACATAATATATATGTAGATTTCTGTAGAAATATATATACAAAATATACATGAAATGTTGTAAATACGTATAAAAATATATATACAAAATACACATTAAATAATGTAAATTCGTGTCAAAATAAATAATTAAAATATCAATAAAAGAATGTGTATTTGTAAGAAAATACATATACAAAATACACATAAAATAACGTAAATTTGTATAAAACTATATATAAAAATACACAAAAATAGGCTAAATTTGTATGAAAATAAATATACAAAATACACATAAAATTAGGTAAATTTGTAAAGAAATACATATACAAAATACACATAAAATAATGTAAATTTGAATGAAAATATATAAACAAATACACTTAAATTAACATAAATTTGTATAAAATATATATAAAAAATACTCATTAAATAATGTAAATATGAATAAAAAATATATATACAAAACACAAATAGAATAATGTAAAATCGTATTAAAATAAATACACAGAATGTAAATAAAATAATGTAAATTTGTATGAAAATAAAGATGCAAAATACCCATAAAATAACGCATTTTTTATAAATATACAAAATACACATGAAAGGATGTAAATACGTATAAAAATATATATACAAAATACACATTAAATAAAGTAAATTCGCGTCAAAATAAATTAACAAAATGTCAATAAAAGAATGTGTATTTGTATGAAAATAAATATACAAAATACACATAAGATAATATAAATTTGTATAAAACTATATACAAAAATACACAAAAATAATTTTAATTTGTATGAAAATAAATATACAAAATACACATAAAATTAGGTAAATTTGCATTGAAATACATATACAAAATACACATAAAATAATGGAAATTTGAATGAAAATACATAAACAAAAATACACTTAAAATAACGTAAATTTGTATAAAAAAAATATATACAAAACACAAATAGAATAATGTAAAATCGTATCAAAATAAATACACAAAATATTAATAAAATAATGTAAATTTGTATGAAAATAAAGAAGCAAAATACCCATATAATAACGCATTTATTTTTTAAATATGTATACAAAAATACACATAAAAAAATTATTTGTATTAAAATAAATATACAAAATACACATACAATAAGGTAAATCTGTATTGAAATAGATATGCAAAATACATATAAAACAATGTAAATTTGTTTCAAAATATATATACGAATACACATAAAATAACGTTGATTTCTATTAAAATATATACAAAATACACGTAAAATGAAGTAAATACGTATAAAAAATGTATACAAAATACACATAAAATAATGTAAATTCGTATCAAAATAAATAAACAAAATACTAGTAAAAGAATGTATTTGTATAAATATAAATATACAAAATACACATAAGATAACGTAAATTTGTATAAAACTATATACAAAAATACACAGAAGTAATTAAATTCGTATGAAAATAGATATAAAAAATACAGATAAAATAAGCTAAATTTGAATTGAAATGTATATACAAAATACATAAAAAAATGTAAATTTGTATCAAAATATTTATAAAAATACATATAATAACGTAAATTTGTTTAAAAATATATAATCAAAATACACATTAAGTAATGTAAATACGTATAAAAAATATGTACAAAATACACATATAATCATGTAATTCGTATCAAACTAAATAAACAAAATAGCAATAAAATAATGTAAATTTGTATGAGAAAACATATACAAATACATATAAAATAACGCTCATTTCTATAAAAATATATGTCCAAAAATGAACGTAAAATAAATTAACTTTGGATAAAAATATATATACAAAACACACATGAAATAACCTAAATTTGTATCAAACTATATACAAAAATAAACAAAAATATTTTAAATTTGTATGAAAATAAATATACAAAATACACATAAAATTAGGTAAATTTGTATTGAAATACATGCACAAAATACACATAAAATAATGTAAATTTGAATGAAAAAACATAAACAAATACACTTAAAATAACGTAAATTTGTATAAAAAAATATGTACAAAACACAAATAGAATAATGTAAAATCGTATCAAAATAAATACACAGAATATTAATAAAATAATGTAAACTTGTATGAAAATAAAGAAGCAAAATACCCATAAAATAATGCATTTTTTTTATTTATAAAAATATATATACCAAAATACACATCAAAAAATTAAATTTGTATTAAAATAAATATACAAAAAACACATACAATGAGGTAAATTTGTATTGAAATAGATATGCAAAATACATATAAAACAATGTAAATTTGTTTCAAAATATATATACGAATACACATAAAATAACGTAGATTTCTATAAAAATATATATATAAAATACACATAAAATGAAGTAAATACGTTTAAAAAAAATGTATACAAAATACACATAAAATAATGTAAACTCGTATCAAAATAAATAAACAAAATAATGATAAAAGAATGTGTGTTTGTATAAATATAAATATACAAAATACACGTAAAATAACGTAAATTTATATAAAACTATATACAAAAATACAGTAAATTTCTATGAAAATATACATACAAAATACATATAAAATAAGCTAAATTTTAATTGAAATATATATACACAATACATTAAATAAAGTAAATTTGTATAAAATATTTATACAAATACATAAAATAATGTAAATATGTATGAAAATATATAAACAAAATACACATTAAGTAATGTAAATACGTATAAAAAATATGTACAAAATACACATATAATCATGTAATTCGTATCAAAATAAATAAACAAAATAGCAATAAAATAATGTAAATTTGTGTGAGTAAACGTGTATGTTGCATATTTTTCAATACCAATTTACCTTATTATATACGCATTTTGTATATTAATTTTAATACAAATTTAATTATTCGATGTGTATTTTTGTATCTGTATTTTATAAACATATGCTTTATTTTTGGGTATTTTGCATCTTTATTTTCACAAATTTACATTATTTATTGATATTCTGCTCATTCATTTTGATACGAATTGACATTATTCTATGTGTATTTTGTATATATTTTCATATTTTACGTTATTTTATGTGTTGTTTATATATTTTGACACAAATTTACAATATTTTATGGTATTTTATATACATTTCAAAAGATATTTACCTAGTTTTATGTATATTTTGTATATCCATTTCATACAAACTCAAATTATTTCTATGTATTTTGTATATATTTTAATACAAATTTTAGTTATGTTATGTATTTTGTAAATTTATTTTCATTCAAATATATATTATTTTATTGGTGTTTTGTTGATTTATATTGATACAATTTACATTATTTTATATGTACTTTGTATATATATTTTATACGCTTTTACATTATTTAATATTTATTTTGAATATATATTTTATACAAATTCATGGTATTTTATGTATTTGTATATATATTTTATATAAATTTATTTATTTTGTGTATTTGTACATATATTTTTACAAATCTACCTTATTTTATGTTTATTTTGAATGTGTATTTTCTATATTTATATTTATCCAAATACACATTTTTTTATTGGTATTTTGTTTATTTATTTTAATTCGAATTTACATTATTTTATGTGTATTTTGTATACATTTTTTTATAAGTATCTACTTAATTTTATGTGTATTTTGTATATATATTTTTATAGAAATCTACGTTTTTTTATTTGTATTCGTATATATATTTTGAAACAAATTTACAATGTTTTATATGTATTTTTGCATATCTCTTTCAACTCAAATTTACCTTATTGTATGTGCATTTTGTATATTTATTTCAATGCAAATTTAAATATTTTATGTGTTTTTTGGTATATATATTTTTATAAGACTACGAAAATTTGAATAAAAATATATCCAAAAAAACAAAAAAATATATTTCAATTTGTATGAAAATAGATATACAAAATACACATATACTTAGTTAAATTTGTATTTAAATACATGTACAAAATACACATAAAATAATGTAAATTTGTATGAAATGAAAACAAATTCACATAAAATTCGCGTCAAAATAAATAAACAAAATATCAATAAAAGAATGTGTATTTGTATGAAAATAGATATACAAAATACACATAAAATAACCTAAATCTGAATCAAACTGTATACAAAAATAAACAACAATATTTTAAATTTGTATGAAAATAAATATACAAAATACACATAAAATTAGGTAAATTTGTATTGAAATACATACACAAAATACACATAAAATAATGTAAATTTGAATGAAAATACATAAACAAATACACATAAAATAACGTAAATAAAAAAAATATGTACAAAACACAAATAGAATAATATAAAATCGTATCAAAATAAATACACAGAATATTAATAAAATAATGTAAATTTGAATGAAAATAAAGAAGCAAAATACCCATAAAATAACGCATTTATAAAAATATATATACCAAAATACACATAAAAAAATTAAATTTTTTAAAAAAAAAATATACAAAAAACACATACAATAAGGTAAATTTGTATTGAAATAGATATGCAAAATACATATAAAACAATGTAAATTTGTTTCAAAATATATATACGAATACACATAAAATAACGTAGATTTCTATAAAAATATATATACAAAATTCATTTTATGTATTGTATGTATTGAAAGAGATATTTTAATTGAATATAAAAGATCAAAAAACAATACGTATAAAATAAATCTGTTAATAATATATATATATACACATATAATAAAAAAATATTTCTATATATATACAATATATAATACATATGGATATATATAGATATAAATATATAAAATATATAACAAATATAATGTAAATAATTGTCAAATAAAAATAAAAATAAAAAAAAATCATATCAAGTGTAAAATAGATAATAGATAATAAATTATAAATAAATATATATAAACAAGATACACATTAAATAATGTAAATATGTATAAAAAAGTATATACAAAAAACAAATAGAATAATGTAACATCGTATCAAAATAAATACACCGAATATTAATAAAATAATGTAAATTTGTATGAAAATAAAGATGCAAAATTCCCCAAAATTATCGCATTTTTTATAAAAATAAATATACCAAAATACATATAAAATATTTAAATTTGTATTGAAATAAATATACAAAATGAACATACAATAAGGTAAATTTGTATTGAAAAGAGATATGCAAAATACATATAAAACAATATAAATTTGTTTCAAAATATATATACGAATACAAATAAAAAACATTTATATATATATATATATATATATATATATATATATATATATATATATATATATATATATATATATATATATATATATATATATATATATATACAAAATACACATAAAACTAAGTAAATACGTATAAAAAAATGTATACAAAATACACATAAAATAATGTAATTTCGAGTTAAAATAAATGTAAATTTGAATGAAAATATAAAAACAAATACACTTAAAATAACGTAAATTTGTATAAAATATATATGCAAGATACACATTAAATAATGTAAATTTGTATAAAAAAATATACAAAAACAAATAGAATAATGTAAAATCGTATCAAATAAATAAATACAGAATATCAATAAAATAATGTTAATTTGTATGAAAATAAAGATGCAAAATTCCCAAAAATTATCGCATTTTTAAAAAATATATATACCAAAATACACATAAAATATTTAAATTTGTATTGAAATAAATATACAAAATGCATATACAGTAAGGTAAATTTGTATTAAAAGAAATATTAAAAAATACATATAAAACAATGTAAATTTGTTTCAAAATATATATACGAATACACATAAAATAAAGTAGATTTCTATAGAAATATATATATAAAATACATATGAAATTATGTAAATACGTATAAAAATATATATATACAAAATACATATCAAATAATGTAAATTCGTGTCAAAATAAATAAACAAAATATCATGTAAAGAATTCGTATTTGTATAAAAATAGATAATAGATAATAAATTTGTATAAAATATATATGCAAGATACTCATTAAATAATGTAAAGATGTATAAAAAAGTATATACAAAAAACAAATAGAATAATGTAAATTCGTATCAAAATAAATACACCGAATATTAATAAAATAATGTAAATTTGAATGAAAATAAAGATGCAAAATTCCCATAAAATAGAGCATTTCTTATAAAAATATATATACCAAAATACACATAAAAAATTTAAATTTGTATTGAAATAAATATACAAAATGCACATAAAATAACGTAAATTTGTATGAAAAATAGATACAAAATACACATAGAATAATGTCAATTCGTATCAAAATGAATGAGCAGAATATCAATAAAATAATGTAAATTTGTATGAAAATAAAGATGCAAAATACCCAAAAAATAAAGCATATGTTTATAAAAATACAGATACAAAAATACACATCGAATAATTAAATTTGTATTAAAATTAATATACAAAATGCGTATATAATAAGGTAAATTTGTATTGAAAAAATATGCAACACACACGTTTACTCATACAAATTTATATTATTTTATTGGTATTTTGTTTATTTATTTTGATACGAATTTACATTATTTTATGTGTATTTTGTATACATTTTTTTATACGTATTTACTTAATTTTATGTGTATTTTGTATATATATATATTTATAGAAATCTACGTTATTTTATGTGTATTCGTATACATATTTTGAAACAAATTTACATTGCTTTATATGTATTTTGTATATCTATTTCAATACAAATTTACCTTATTGTATGTGTTTTTTATATATTTATTTTAATACAAATCTAATTTTTTTGTGTATTTTGGTATATATATTTTTATAAATAAAAAAAAAGCGTTATTTTATGGGTATTTTGCCTCTTTATTTTCATACAAATTTACATTATTTTATTAATATTCTGTGTATTTATTTTGATACGATTTTACATTATTCTATTTGTGTTTTGTATATATTTTTTATCCAAATTTACGTTATTTTAAGTGTATTTGTTTATGTATTTTCATTCAAATTTACATTATTTTATGTGTATTTTGTATATGTATTTCCATACAAATTTACCTAATTTTATGTGTATTTTGTATATTTATTTTCATACAAATTTAAAATATTTTTGTGTATTTTTGTATATAGTTTGATACAAATTTAGGTTATTTTATGTGTATTTTGAATATCTATTAAATATATATACAAAATACATATCAAATTATGTAAATACGTATAAAAATATATATACAAAATACATATCAAATAATGTAAATTCGTGTCAAAATAAATAAACAAAATATCATGAAAAGAATGTGTTTTTGTATGAAAATAGATAATAGATCATAAATTTGTATAAAATATATATGCAAGATACACATTAAATAATGTAAATATGTATAAAAAATATATACAAAAAACAAATAGAATAATGTAAAATCGTATCAAAATAAATACACCGAATATTAATAAAATAATGTAAATTTGTATCAAAATAAAGATGCAAAATTTCCATAAAATAGCGCATTTCTTATAAAAATATATTAAATTAAAATTAAATTTGTATTGAAATAAATATACAAAATGCATATACAATAAGGTAAATTTGTATTGAAAGAGATATGCAAAAATACATATAAAACAATGTAAATATGTTTCAAAATATATATACGAATACAAATAAAAAAACGTAGATTTCTACAAAAATATATATACAAAATACACATAAAATTATGTAAATACGTATAAAAAAAATGTATTCAAAATACACATAAAATAATGTAAATTCGAATTAAAATAGATAAACAAAATACCAATAAAAGAATGTGTATTTGGATAAATATAAATATACAAAATACACATACAAAATAAACATAAAATAAGGTAGATTTGTAATAAAATATATGTACAAAATACACATACAATAATGTAAATTTATATGAAAATATATATACAAATACACATAAAATACCATGAATTTGTATAAAAAATTATATTCAAAATAAATATTAAATAATGTAAGAGCGTATAAAAATATATATACAAAGTACATATAAAATGAAAATTAAGATGCAAAATACCTATAAAATAACGCATTTTTTTATAAAATTATTGATACCAAAATACACATAAAATATTTGAACTTGTATTAAAATAAATATACAAAATGCACATACAATAAGGTAAATTTGTATTGAAATAGATATGGAAAATACATATAAAATAATGTAAATTTGTTTCAAAATATATATACGAAAACACATAAAATAACGTAGATTTCTATAAAAATACATATACAAAATACACATAAAATTAAGTAAATACGTATAAAAAAATGTATACAAAATACACATAAAATAATGTAAATTCGTATAAATGTAAATAAACAATATACCAATAAAAGAATGTGTATTTGTATAAATATAAATATACAAAATGCTCATAAAATAACGTAAATTTATATAAAACTATATACATAAAATAACGCAAATTTCTATAAAAATATATGTACAAAAATGAACATTAGATAAGTTTGCATAAAAATATATATATACAAAAATACACATAGAATAATTAAATTTGTATTAAAATTAATATACAAAATGCACACATACAAAAAGGTAAATTTGTATTGAAAAAAAAACGCAAAATACAAATAAAACAGTGTAAATTTGTTTCAATATATATATACGAATACACATAAAATAACGTGTATATTGTATATCTATTTTCATACAAATACACATTCTTTTATTGATATTTTGTTTATTTATTTTGACGCAAATTTACATTATTAATGTGTATTTTATATATATATTTTTATACGTGTTTACATCATTTGATGTGTATTTTGTATATATATTTCTATAGAAATCTACGTTGATTTATGAGTATTCGTATATAAATTTTGAAATAAATTTACACTGTTTTATGTGTATTTTGCATATTTTTTCAATACAAATTTACCTTATTGTATATGCATTTTGTATAATAATTTTAATACAAATTTAATTATGCTATGTGTATTTTTGTATATGTATTTTTATAAAAATATGCTTTATTTTATGGGTATTTTGCATTTTTATTTTCATACAAATTTACATTATTTTATTTATATTCTGTTTATTTTTTTTGAAACAATTTTACATTATTCTATGTGTATTTTGTATATCTATTTTTATACGTATTTACTTAATATTATGTGTATTTTGTATATATATTTTTATAGAAATCTACGTTATTTTATGTGTATTCGTATATATATTTTGAAACAAATTTACATTGTTTTATATGTATTTTTGCATATCTCTTTCAATACAAGTTTACCTTATTGTATGTGCATTTTGTATATTTATTTCAATACAAATTTAAATATTTTATGTGTATTTTGGTATATATATTTTTATAAGAAATGCGCTATTTGATGGGAATTTTGCATCTTTATTTTCATACAAATTTACATTATTTTATTAATATTCGGTGTATTTATTTTGTTACGATTTCACATTATTCTATTTGTTTTTTGTATATATTTTTTTATACATATTTACATTATTTAATGTGTATCTTGCATATATATTTCATACAAATTTATTATCTATTATTTATTTTCATGCAAATACACATTCTTTTCATGATATTTTGTTTATTTATTTTGACACGAATTTACCTAGATATGTATTTTGTATATATATTTTTATACGTATTTACATAATTTCATGTGTATTTTGTATATATATTTCTATAGAAATCTACGTTATTTTATGTGTATTCGTATATATATTTTGAAACAAATTAACTTTGTTTTATATGTATTTTTGAATATCTCTTTCAATACATATTTACCTTACTGTATATGCATTTTGTATATTTATTTCAATACAAATTTAAATATTTTATGTGTATTTTGGTATATATATTTTTATAAAAAATGCGCTATTTTATGGGAATTTTGCATCTTTCTTTTCATACAAATTTACATTATTTTATTGATATTCTGTGTATTTATATTGATAGGATTTTACATTATTCTATTTATTTTTTGTATATATTTTTTTATACACATTTACATTATTTAATGTGTATCTTGCATATATATTTTATTCAAATTTACGTTATTTTAAGTGTATTTGTTTATATATTTTCATTCAAATTTACATTATTTTATGTGTATTTTGTATATGTATTTCAATACAAATTTACCTAATTTTATGTGCATTTTGTATATTTCTTTTCATACAAATTTTAAATATTTTTGTGTATTTTTGTATATAGTTTTATACAAATTTAGGTTATTTTATGTACGCATTTACATTATTTAATGTGTGTTTTGTATATATATTTTTATGCAAATTTACTTTATTTTATGTGCATTTTTGTACATATATTTTTTAGAAATTTGCGTTATTTTATGTGTATATGTTTTCTCATACAAATTTACATTATTTTATTGCTATTTTGTTTATTTATTTTGATACGAATGAAAATAGATATACAAAATATACATAAAATAAACAAAATTTGTATTGAAATATATATACAAAATACATAAAATAATGTAAATTTGTATTAAAATATTTTAACAGATGCGCATAAAATAACGTAAATTTGTTTTAAAATATACAAAATACACATTAAATAATGTAAATATGTATAAAAAAATATATACAGAACACAAATAGAATAATGTAAAATCGTATCAAAATAAATACACAGAATATTAATAAAACAATGTAAATTTGTATGAAAATAAAGATGCAAAATACCCATTAAATAACGCATTTTTTTATAAAAATATATATACCAAAATACACATGAAAAAATTAATTTGTATTAAAATAAATATACAAAATACACATACAATAAGGTAAATCTGTATTGAAATAGATATGCAAAATACATATAAAACAATGTAAATTTGTTTCAAAATATATTTACGAATACACATAAAATAACGTAGATTTGTATAAAAATATATATATACAAAATACACATAAAATGAAGTAAATACGTATAAGAAAATGTATACAAAATACACATAAAATAATGTAAATTCGTTTCAAAATAAATAAACAAAATACCAATAAAAGAATGTGTATTTGTATAAATATAAATATACAAAATACACATAAAATAACGTAAATTTGTATAAAACTATATACAAAAATACACAGAAGTTATTAAATTCGTATGAAAATAGATATACAAAATACAGATAAAATAAGCTAAATTTGAATTGAAATGTATATACAAAATACATAAAATAATGTAAATTTGTATCAAAATATTTATAAAAATACATATAATAACGTAAATTTGTTTAAAAATATATAAACAAAATACACATTAAGTAATGTAAATACGTATAAAAAATATGTACAAAATACACATATAATCATGTAATTCGTATCAAACTAAATAAACAAAATTTCAATAAAATAATGTAAATTTGTGTGAGAAAACATATACAAATACATATAAAATAACGCTCATTTCCATAAAAATATATGTCCAAAAATGAACGTAAAATAAAGTAACTTTGGATAAAAATATATATACAAAACACACATTAAATAATGTAAATGCGTACATAAAATAACCTAAATTTGTATAAAAATATATACAAAAATACACAAAAAATAATTTAAATTTGTATGAAAAGAAATATACAAAATACACATAAAATTAGGTTAATTTGTATTGAAATACATATACAAAATACATATAAAATAATGTAAATTTGAAAGAAAATATATAAACAAATACACATATAATAACGTAAATTTGTATGAAATATATATTCAAAATACACATTAAATAATGTAAATATGTATAAAAAAATATATACAAAACACAAATAGTATAATGTAAAATCGTATCAAAATATATACACAGAATATTAATAAAATAATGTAAATTTGTATGAAAATTAAGATGCAAAATACCTATAAAATAACGCATTTTTTATAAAACTATTGATACCAAAATACACATAAAACATTTGAATTTGTATTAAAATAAATATACAAAATGCACATACAATAAGGTAAATTTGTATTGAAATAGATATGCAAAATACATATAAAATAATATAAATTTGTTTCAAAATATATATACGAATACACATTAAATAACGTAGATTTCTATAAAAATACATATACAAAACACACACAATATTAAGTAAATACGTATAAAAAAATGTGTAAAGTGTATTTTGTATATATATTTTTATAGGAATATACGTTTTTTTATTTGTATTCGTATATATATTTTGAAACAAATTTACATTGTTTTATAAGTATTTTTGCATATCTCTTTCAATACACATTTACCTTATTGTATGTGCATTTTGTATATTTATTTCAATGCAGATTTAAATATTTTATGTGTATTTTGGTATATATATTTTTATAAGATTACGAAAATTTGAATAAAAATATATACAAAAAAACAAAAAAATAAATTTCAATTTTGTATGAAAATAGATATACAAAATACACATATAATTAGTTAAATTTGTATTTAAATACATGCACTAAATACACATAAAATAATGTAAATTTGTATGAAATGAAAACAAATTCACATTAAATTCGCGTCAAAATAAATAAACAAAATATCAATAAAAGAATGTGTATTTGTATGAAAATAGATATACAAAATACACATAAAATAACCTAAATTTGTATCAAACTATATACAAAAATACACAAAAATATTTTAAATTTGTATGAAAATAAATATACAAAATACACATAAAATTAGGTAAATTTGTATTGAAATACATACACAAAATACACATAAAATAATGTAAATTTGAATGAAAATACATAAACAAATACACTTAAAATAACGTAAATTTGTATAAAAAAATATGTACAAATCACAAATAGAATAATGTAAAATCGTATCAAAATAAATACACAGAATAATAATAAAATAATGTAAATTTGTATGAAAATAAAGAAGCAAAATACAAATAAAATAACGCATTTTTTTATTTAAAAAATATATATACCAAAATACACATAAAAAAAATTGTATTAAAATAATTATACAAAAAACACATACAATAAGGTAAATTAGTATTGAAATAGATATGGAAAATACATATAAAACAATGTAAATTTGTTTCAAAATATATATACGAATACACATGATATAACGTAGATTTCTATAAAAATATATATACAAAATACACATAAAATGAAGTAAATACGTATAAAAAATGTATACAAAAAACACATAAAATAATGTAAATTCGTATCAAAATAAATAAACAAAATACCAATAAAAGAATGTGTATTTGTATAAATATAAATATACAAAATACACATAAAATAACGTAAATTTATATAAAACTATATACAAAAATACACAGAAGTAATTAAATTCGTATGAAAATAGATATACAAAATACAGATAAAATAAGCTAAATTTGAATTGAAATGTATATACAAAATACATAAAATAATGTAGATTTGTATCAAAATATTTTTAAAAATTCATATAATAACGAAAATTTTGATACGATTTTACATTATTCTATTTGTGTTTTGTATATATATTTTTTATTCATATTTACATTATTTGATGTGTATTTTGTATATATATTTCATACAAATTTACGTTATTATTATGTGTATTTGTTTATATATTTTCTTTCAAATTTACATTATTTTATGTGTATTTTGTATATGTATTTCAATACAAATTAACCTAATTTTATGTGTATTTTCTATATTTCTTTTTATACAAATTTAAATTATTTTTGTGTATTTTTGTATATAGTTATATTCAAATTTAGGTTATTTTATGTACGCATTTACATTATTTAATGTGTGTTTTGTATATATATTTTTATCCATAGTTACTTTATTTTACGCTCATTTTTGGACATATATTTTTATAGAAATTAGCGTTATTTTATATGTATTTGTATATGTTTACAAATACAAATTTACATTATTTTATTGATATTTTGTTTATTTAGTTTGATACGAATTAAATGATTATATGTGTATTTTGTACATATTTTTTATACGTATTTACATTACTTAATGTGTATTTTGTATTTACGTTATTTTAAGTGTATTTGTTTATGTATTTAAAAAAAAATTTACCTAATTTTATGTGTATTTTGTATATTTATTTTCATACAAATTTAAATTATTTTTGTGTATTTTTGTATATAGTTTTATACAAATTTATGTTATCTTATGTGCATTTTGTATATTTATTTTCATACAAATACACATTCTTTTATTGACATTTTGTTTATTTATTTTGACGTGAATTTACATTATTTAATGTGTATTTTGTATATATATTTTTATACATATTTACATCCTTTCATGTGTATTTTGTATATTTATAAAAAATGCGTTATTTTATGGGTATTTTGCATCTTTATTTTCATACAAATTTACATTATTTTATTTACATTCTGTGTATTTATTTTAATACGATTTTACATTATTCTATTTGTGTTTTGTATATATATTTTTTATACATATTTACATTATTTAATGAGTTTTTATACATATTTTATACAAATTTATGTTAATTTAAGTGTATTTGTTTATATATTTTCATTCAAATTTACATTATTTTATGTGTATTTTGTATATGTATTTTGTATATGTAATTTTATGTGTATTTTGTATATTTATTTTCATACAAATTTAACTTATGTTTGTGTATTTTTATATATAGTTTTATACAAATTTACGTTATTTTATGTGTATTTTGTATATGTATTTTCATACAAATACACATTCTTTTATTGATATTTTAATTATTTATTTTGACACGAATTTACATTATTTAATGTGTATTTTGTATATATATTTTTATACGTATTTACAACATTTCATGTGTATTTTGTATATATATTTCTATAGAAATCTACGTTATTTTATGTGTATTCGTATATATATTTTGAAACAAATCTACATTATTTTATGTGTATTTTGTATATATATTTCATTATAAATTTGCCTTATTTTAAGTTTATTTTTATATCTATTTTCATTCAAATTCAAATCATTTTATGTGTATATATTTATTTGTATTTACGTTATTTTATGTGTATTTTCTATATATATATTCATTCAAAATTACATTATTTTATCGGTATTTTGTTCATTTATTTCGATACGAATTTAGATTATTTCATGTGTATTTTCTATACATATACATATAGAGTAAATTTCTATGAAAATATATATTCAAAATACATATAAAATTATGTAAATAAGTATAAAAAATATATATATCAAATACACCTAAAAAAAATGAAAATTCGTATCAAAATAAATAAATAAAATTCCGATAAAAGAACGTATATTTGTCGGAAAATAAATATACAAAATACATATAAAATTACGAAAATTTGAATAAAAATATATACAAAAATACACAAAATTAATTTCAATTTGTATGAAAATAGATATACAAAATACACATATAATTAGTTAAATTTGTATTTAAATACATGTACAAAATTCACATAAAATAATGTAAATTTGTATGAAATGAAAACAAATTCACATAAAATAACGTACATTGGTATAAAATAGATATACAAAATATACATAGAATAATGTAAAATCGTATCAAAATAAATACACAGAATATCAATAAAATAATGTAATTTTGTATGAAAATAAAGATGCAAAATACCCATAAAATAAAGCACATTTTTAAAAAAATACATATACAAAAATACACATAGAATAGCTAAATTTGTATTAAAATTAATATACAAAATGCACGTACAATAAGGTAAATTTGTATTGAAAAAATATGCAAAATGCACATAAAACAATGTATATTTGTTTCAAAATATATATACGAATACATATAAAATAACGTATATTTCTATAGAAATATATATACAAAATACACATGAAATGACGTAAATACGTATAAAAATATATATACACAATACACATTAAATTATGTCAATTAGCATAAAAATAAATAAACAAAATATCAATAAAAGAATGTGTATTTGTATGAAAATAGATATACAAAATACACATAAAATATTGTAAATTTGAATAAAACTCTATACAAAAATACACAAAAAATAATTTAAATTTGTATAAAATATATATACAAAATACAAATGAAATTAGGTAAATTTCTATTGAAATACATATACAAAATACACATAAAATAATATAAATTTGAATAAAAATATATAAACAAATACACTTAAAATAACGAAAATTTGTATGAAATATATACAGAAAATACACATTAAATAATGTAAATATGTATAAAAAAATATATACAAAACTCAAATAGAATAATGTAAAATAGTATCAAAATAAATACACAGAATATTAATAAAATAATGTAAATTTGTATGAAAATAAAGATGCAAAATACCCATAAAACAACGCATTTTTTATGTAAATATATATACTAAAATGCACATAAAATATTTAAATTTGTATTACAATAAATATACAAAATGCACATACAATAAGGAAAATTTGTATTGAAATAGATATGCAAAATACATATAAAACAATGTAAATTTGTTTCAAAATATACATACGAATACACATAAAATAACGTAGATTTCTATAAAATATACACATAAAATGAAGTAAATACGTATAAGAAAATGTATACAAAATACACATAAAATAATGTAAATTCGTATCAAAATAAATAAACTAAATGCCAATAAAAGAATGTTTACTTGTATAAATATAAATATACAAAATACACATAAATTAACGTAAAATTGTATAAAACTTAATACAAAAATAATTAAATTTGTATGAAAATAGATATACAAAAGACACATAAAATAAGCTAAATTTGAATTGAAATAAATATAGAAAATACATAAAATAGTGTAAATTTGTATCAAAATATATATTCAAATACACATATAATAACGTAAATTTGTATAAAAATATATAAACAAAATACACATTAAATAATGTAAATACGTATAAAAGATATGTACGTAATGTAAAAATTTATAAAATTAAAGATGCAAAATACCCATAAAATATCTCATATTTCAAAAAAAATATATACAAAAATACACATAAAATAATTAAATTTGTATTAAAATAAATATACAAAATACACATACAATAAGGTAGATTTTTATTGAAATAGATATGCAAAAAACATAAAATAATGAAATTTTTTTATCAAAATATATACGAGTACACACAATAAAATTATGTAAATTTTTATGAAAATATATATACAAAATACACATAAAATAATGTAAATACATAGAAAAATATATATAAAAAATGCACATAAAATAATGTAAATTCGTATCAAAATAAATAAACAAAATTTCCTCTAAAAGAATGTATCTGTGTAGGAAAATATATATACAAAATACAAATAAAAAAAAAATTGTATAAAAATAATACAAAAATACACAAAAATAATTTAAATTTGTTTGAAAATAGATATGCAAAATACAAATGAAATTAGGCAAATTTTATTGAAATACATATACAAAATACACATAAAATAATGTAAATTTGTATGAAAATATATAAACAAATACACATAAGATAACGTAAATTTCCATAAAATATATGTACAAAATATACATTAAATAATGTAAATATGTCTAAAATATATATACAAAATACACAGAATAACGTAAAATCGTATCAAAATAAATAAACAGACAATCAATAAAATAATGTAAATTTGTATGAAAATAAAGATGCAAAATACCCATATAATAACGCATATTTGTTTAAAAATATATATACAAAAATACACATAAAATAATTAAATTTGCATCAAAATAAATATACAAAAGGCACATACAATAAAGAAAATTTGTATTGAAATAGATATGCGAAATACACATAAATAATGTAAATTTGTATCAAAATATATATACGAATACACATAAAATAGAGTAAATTTCTATGAAAATATATATTCAAAATACATATAAAATTATGTAAATAAGTATAAAAATATATATATCAAATACACCTAAAATAATGAAAATTCGTATCAAAATAAATAAACAAAATTCCGATAAAAGAACGTATATTTGTAGGAAAATAAATATACAAAATTCACATAAAATTACGAAAATTTGAATAAAAATATATACTAAAATACACAAAATTAATTTCAATTTGAATGAAAATAGATATACAAAATACACATATAATTAGTTAAATTTGTATTCAAATACATGTACAAAATTCACATAAAATAATGTAAATTTGTATGAAATGAAAACAATTTCACATAAAATTACGTTCATTTGTATAAAATAGATATACAAAATATACATAGAATAATGTAAAATCGTATCAAAATAAATACACAGAATATCAATAAAATAAGGTAAATTTGTATGAAAATAAAGATGCAAAATACCCATAAAATAAAGCATTTTTTTATGAAAATACATATACAAAAATACACATAGAATAATTAAATTTGTATTAAAATTAATATACAAAATGCACGTACAATAAGGTAAATTTATATTGAAAAAATATGCAAAATGCACATAAAACAATGTATATTTGTTTCAAAATATATATACGAATACACATAAAATAACATATATTTCTATAGAAATATATATACAAAATACACATGAAATGACGTAAATACGTATAAAAATATATATACACAATACACATTAAATAATGTGAAATCGCGTCAAAATAAATAAACAAAATATCAATAAAAAATGTGTATTTGTATGAAAATAGATATACAAAATACACATAAAATATTTTAAATTTATATAAAACTCTTTTTATTAAAATATATATACCAAAATAATAAAATATTTAAATTTGTCTTACAATAAATATACAAAATGCACATACAATAAGGTAGATTTATATTGAAATAGATATGCTAAATACATATAAAATAATGTAAATT
This sequence comes from Eriocheir sinensis, assembly GCF_024679095.1. Taxonomy (NCBI): domain Eukaryota; kingdom Metazoa; phylum Arthropoda; class Malacostraca; order Decapoda; family Varunidae; genus Eriocheir; species Eriocheir sinensis. The sequence goes on from NW_026111682.1 coordinate 145,852, forward strand.
TGCTTCAAAATATATATACCAATGCACATAAAATAACGTAGATTACTATAAAAATATATATACAAAATACACATTAAATGAAGTAAATACGTATAAGAAAATGTATACAAAGTACACATAAAATAATTAAATTTGTGTTAAAATAAATATACAAAATACACATACTGTGTATTTTGTATAACTTTTTTCATACAAATAAACATTCTTTTCATGATATTTTGTTTATTTATTTTGACACGAATTAACATTATTTAATGTGTATTTTGTATATATATTTTTATACGTATTTACATTATTTCAAGTGTATTTTGTATATATATTTCTATAGAAATCTGCGTTATTTTATGTTTATTCGTATATATATTTTGAAACAAATTTACATTATTTTATGTGTATTTTGCATATTTTTTCAATACAAATTTACCTTATTGTATGTGCATTTTGTATATTAATTTTATTACAAATTTGATTAATCTATGTGTATTTTTGTATATGTATTTTTATAAAAATATGCTTTATTTAATGGGTATTTTGCATCTTTATTTTCATACAAATTTACATTATTTTATTGATATTCTGTGTATTTATTTTGATATGATTTTACATTATTCTATGTGTATTTTGTATATATATTTTATATAAAATGTATTTGTTTTCATTTCATACAAATCTACATTATTTTATGTGTTTTTTGTACATGTATTTAAATACATATTTAATTAGTTATATGTGTATTTTGTATATCTATTTTGTATGTATATTTTCAAAGAAATTTACTCTATTTTATGAGTATTAGTATATATATTTTGATACAAATTTACATTATTGATGTGTATTTTGCATATCTATTTCAATACAAATTTACTTTATTTTACGTGCATTTTGTATATTTATTTTAATACAAATTTAACTATTTTATATGTATTTTTGTATATATATTTTTATGCAAATATGCGTTATTATATGGATATTTTCCATCTTTATTTTCATACAAATTTACATTATTTTATTGATATTCTCTTTATTTATTTTGATACGATTTAACATTATTCTATGTGTATTTTGTATATTTTTTTTATACATATTGAAATTATTTAATGTTCATTTTGAATATATATTTTATCGAAATTTACATTATTTTATGTGTATTTGTTTATATATTTTCATACAAATTTACATTATTTTATGTGTTTTTTTGTATATATATATATTTTTCTACGTATTTAAATTATATTATGTGTATTTTGTATATACATTTTCATAAAAAAATTACGTTATTTTATTGTGTGTATAAGTATATATTTTGATACAAATTTTATACAAATTCATGTTATTTAATGTGTATTTGTTTATATATTTTCATACAAATTTTTATTATTTTATGTGTATTTTTTCATATATTTCATTACAAATTTACCTTATTTTATGTTTATTTTGTATATTTATTTCATTCAATTTTAAATTATTTTATATGTATATTTGTATTTGTATTTAGGTTATTTTATGTGTATTTTGTATATATATTTTCATCCAAAATTACATTATTTTATTGATATTTTCTTAATTTAATTCGATACGAATTTTGATTATTTCATAGGTATTTTGTATACATATTTTTATACTCATTTACATTATCTAAAGTGTGTTTTGAATATATATTTTTATGCAAATTTATTTTATGTTCATTTTTGTACATATATTTTTATAGAAATTTGCGTTATTTTATGTATATAGTTTTATATAAATTTACGTTATTTTATGTGCATTTTGTATATTTGTATTTATACAAATACACATTCTTTTATTGGTATATTGTTTATTTACATTTATACGAATTTACATTATTTTATGTGTATTTTGTATACATTTTTTTATACGTATTTACTTAATATTATGTGTATTTTGTATATGTATTTTTATAAAAATCTACGTTATTTTATGTGTATTCGTATATATATTTTGAAACAAATTTACATTATTTTATATGTATTTTGCATATCTATTTCAATACAAATTTACCTTATTGTATGTGCATTTTGTATATTTATTTTAATACAAATTCAAATATTTTATGTGTATTTTGGTATCAATATTTTTATAAAAAATGCGTTATTTTATAGGTATTTTGCATCTTAATTTTCATACAAATTTACATTATTTTTTTAATATTCTGTGTATATATTTTGATACGATTTTACATTATTCTATTTGTGTTTTGTATATATTTTTTTATACATATTTACATTATTTAATGTGTACTTTGATTATATATTTCATACAAATTCACGTTATTATATGTGTATTTGTTTATATATTTCCTTTCAAATTTATATTATTTTATATGTATTTTGTATATGTATTTCAATACAAATTAACCTAATTTTATGTGTATTTTGTATATTTCTTTTCATACAAATTTAAATTATTTTTGTGTATTTTTGTATATAGTTTTATACAAATTTAGGTTATTTTATGTACGGATTTACATTATTTAATGTGTGTTTTGTATATATATTTTTATCGAAAGTTACTTAATTTTACGTTCATTTTTGGACATATATTTTTATGGAAATTAGCGTTATTTTATATGTATTTGTATATGTTTTCTCATACAAATTTACATTATTTTATTGATATTTTGTTTATTTAGTTTGATACGAATTACATGATTATATGTGTATTTTGTACATATTTTTTATACGTATTTACATTACTTATTGTGTATTTCGTTTATATATTTTTAAACAGACTTACGTTATTATATGTATTTTTATAAATATTTTGATACAAATTTACATTATTTTATGTATTTTGTATATACATTTCAATTCAAATTTAGCTTATTTTATCTGTATTTTGTATATCTATTTTCATACGAATTTAATAACTTCTGTGTATTTTTGTATATAGTTTTATAAAAATTTACGTTATTTTATGTGTATTTTGTATACTTATATTTATAAAAAACACATTCTTTTATAGGTATTTTGTTTATTTATTTTGATACGAATTTACATTATTTTATGTGTATATTGTATACATTTTCTTATACGTATTTACTTCATTTTATGTGTATTTTGCATTTATATTTTTATACAAATCTACATTATTTTATGTGTATTCGTATATATATTTTGAAACAAATTTGCATTGTTTTATATGTATTTTGCATATCTATTTAAATACAGATTTAATTTATTGTATGTGTATTTTGTATATTTATTTTAATACAAATTAATTTTTTCATGTGTATTTTGGTATATATATTTTTATAAAAAAATGCGTTATTTAATGGGTATTTTGCATCTTTATTTTCAGACAAATCTACATTGTTTTATTAATATTCAGTGTATTTATTTTGATACGATTTTACATTCTTCTATTTGTGTTTTGTATATATTTTTTTATACATATTTACATTATTCAATGTTTATTTTGTATATTTTAAAACAAATTTACGTTATTTTATGCGCATCTGTTAAAATATTTTGATACAAATTTACATTATTTTATGTATTTTGTATATATATTTTAATACAAATTTAGTTTATTTTATGTATATTTTGTATATCTATTTTCATTCGTATCAAAATAAATAAACAAAATAGCAATAAAATAATGTAAATTTCTATGAGATAACATTTACAAATACACATAAAATAACGCAAATTTCTAAAAAAATATATGTACAAAAATGCACATAAAATAAAGTAAATTTGCATAAAAATATATATACAAAAGACACATTAAATAATGTAAATGCGTACATAAAATAAACTAAATTTGTATAAAACTATATACAAAAATACACAAAAATTTCTAAAATTTGTATGAAAAGAAATATACAAAATACACATGAAATTAGGTAAATTTGTATTGAAATACATATACAAAATACACATAAGATAATGTAAATTTGAATGAAAATATATAAACAAATACATTAAAATAACGTAAATTTGAATAAAATTTGAACAAAAAAAAAATAGAATAATGTAAAATCCTATCAATATAAATACAAAGAATATCAATAAAATAATGTAAATTTGTATGAAAAGAAAGATGCAAAATTCCCATAAAATAGCGCATTTTTTTTTTAAATATATATACCAAAATACACATAAAATATTTAAATTTGTATTGAAATAAATATACAAAATGCATATACAGTAAGGTAAATATGTATTGAAAGAGATACTCAAAAATACTTATAAAACAAAGTAAATTTGTTTCAAAATATATATACGAATACACATAAAATAACGTAGATTTCTATAGAAATATATATACAAAATACACATGAAATTATGTAAATACGTATAAAAATATATATACAAAACATATCTAATTAAATTCGTGCCAAAATAAATAAGCAAAATATCATGAAAAGAATGTGTATTTGTATGAAAATAAATAATAGATAATAAATTGGTATGAAATATATATGCAAGATACACATTAAATAATGTAAATATGTATAAAAAATATATATACAAAAAACAAATAGAATGATGTGAAATCGTATCAAAATAAATACACCGAATATTAATAAAATAATGTAAATTTGTATGAAAATAAAGATGCAAAGTTCCCATCAAATAGCACATTTCTTATAAAAATATATATACCAAAATACACATAAAATATTTAAATTTGTATAGAAGTAAATATACAAAATGCACATACAATAAGGTAAACTTGTCTTGAAAGAGATATGCAAAAATACATATAAAACAATGTAAATTTGTTTCAAAATATATACGAATACACATAAAATAACGTAGATTTCTATAAAAATATTTATACAAAATACACATAAATTAAGTAAATACGTATAAAAATAGATATACAAAATACACATAGAATAATGTAAAAATGTTTCAAAAAAAAAATATATATATAAATAAAATAATGTAAATTTGTATGAAAATAAAAATGCAAAATTCCCATAAAATAAAGCATATTTTTATAAAAATACATATACAAAAATTAATATACAAAATGCATATACAATAAGGTAAATTTGTATTGAAAAAATATGCAAAATACACATAAAACAGTGTAAATTTATTTCAAAATCTATATACGAATACTCATAAATCAACGTAGATTTCTATAGAAATATATATACAAAATACACATCAAATGATGTAAACACGTATAAAAATATATATATAAAATACACATTAAATAATGTAAATTCGCGTCAAAATAAATAAACAAAATATCATTAAAAGAATGTGTCTTTGTATGAAAATAGATATACAATATACACATAAAATCACCTAAATTTGTATAAAACTATATACAAAAATACACAAAAATAATTTTAATTTGTATGAAAATAAATATACAAAATACACATAAAATTAGGTAAATTTGTATAGAAATACATTTAAAAATACACATAAAATAATGTAAATTTGAATGAAAATATATAAACAAATACACTTAAAATAACGTAAATTTGTATAAAATATATATAAAAAATACACATTAAATAATGTAAAACACAAATAGAATAATATAAAATCGTATCAAAATAAATACACATAATATTAATAAAATAATGTAAATTTGTATGAAAATTAAGATGCAAAATACCCATAAAATAACGCATTTTTTTATAAAAATATTTATACCAAGACACATAAAATATTTGAATTTGTATTAAAATAAATATACAAAATGCACATACAATAAGGTAAATTTGTATTGAAATAGATATGCAAAATACATATAAAACCATGTAAATTTTTTTCAAAATATATATACGAATACACATAAAATAACGTAGATTTCTATGAAAATAAATATACAAAATACACATAAAATGAAGTAAATAAGTATAAAAAAAGGTATACAAAATACACATAAAATAATGTAAACTCGTATCAAAATAAATAAACAAAATACTAATAAAAGAATGTGTATTGTATAAATATAAATATACAAAATACAAATAAAATAACGTAAATTTACATAAAACTATATGCAAAAATACACAAAAGTAATTAAATTTGTGTGAAAATAGATATACAAAATACATGTGTATTTTGTATATTTATTTTCATACAAATTGAAATTATTTTTGTTAATTTTTTATATATTTTCATACAAATTTTCGTTATTTTTTGTGTATTTTGTATATTTATTTATTCTACAAATATACTTTTTTTTATCTGAATTTTGTTTATTGAATTTGAAACGAATTTACCTTATTTTGTATATCTATTTTCATACAAATTAAAATACTTCTGTGTATTTTTGTATATAGTTTTATATAAATTTACGTTATTTTATGAGTATTTTGTATATTTATATTTATACAAATACACATTCTTTTATTGGTATTTTGTATATTTATTTTGATACGAATTTACAATTTTTTATGTGTATTTTGTATACATTTTTTTATACCTATTTACTTCATTTTATGTGTATTTTGTATATATATTTTTATAGAAATCTACGTTATTTTATGTGTATTCGTATATATATTTGGAAACAAATTTACATTGTTTTATATGTATTTTGGATATCTATTTCAATACAAATTTACTTTTTGTATGTGTTTTTTATATATTTGTTTTAATTCAAATTAAAAAAAATTTATATGTATTTTGGTATATATATTTTTATAAATAAAAAAAAGCGTTATTTTATGCGTATTTTGCCTCTTGATTTTCATACAAATATACATTATTTTATTAATATTCTGTGTATTTATTTTGATACGATTTTACATTATTCTATTTGTGTTTTGTATATAGTTTTTTATACAAATTTACGTTATTTTAAGTGTATTTGTCTATGTCTTTTCATTCAAATTTACATTAGTTTTTGTGTATTTTGTATATGTATTTCAATACAAATCTACCTAATTTTATGTGTATTTTGTGTATTTATTTTCATACAAATTTAAAATATTTTTGTGTATTTTAGAATATAGTTTGATACAAATTTAGGTTATTTTATGTGTATTTTGTATATCTATTTTCATACAAATACACATTCTTTTATTGATATTTTGTTTATTTATTTTGACGCGAATTTACAGTATTTAATGTGTATTTTGTATATATTTATATACGTATTTACATCATTTCATGTGTATTTTGTATAGTTTTAAACAAATTTATATTATTCAATGTGTATTTTGTATATATATATATATATATATATATATATATATATATATATATATATATATATATATATATATATATATATATATATATATATATATATATATATATATATATATATATATATATATATATATATATATATATATATATATATATATATATATATATATATATATATATATTTATACAAATACACATTCTTTTATTGGTATTTTGTTTATTTATTTTGATACTAATTTACATTACATAGAAATTTACTCTATATGTATATGTATAGAAAATACACATGAAATAATCTAAATTCGTATCGAAATAAATGAACAAAATACCGATAAAATAATGTAATTTTGAATGAAAATATATATAGAAAATACACATAAAATAACGTAAATACAAATAAATATATACACATAAAATTATTTGAATTTGAATGAAAATAGATATAAAAATAAACTTAAAATAAGGCAAATTTATAATGAAATATATATACATAATACACATAAAATAATGTAGATTTTTTTCAAAATATATATACGAATACACATAAAATAACTTCTGTGTATTTTTGTATATAGTTTTATATAAATTTACGTTATTTTATGTGTATTTTGTATATTTATATTTATACAAATACACATTCTTTTATTGGTATTTTGTTTATTTATTTTAATACGAATTTACATTATTTTATGTGTATTTTGTATTCATTTTTTTATACGTATTTACTTCATTTTATGTGTATTTTGTAAATATATTTTTATAGAAATCTACGTTATTTTATGTGTATTCGTATATATATTTTGAAACAAATTTACATTGTTTTATATGTATTTTGCGTATCTATTTCAATACAAATTTACCTTATTTTATGTGGTATATTTAATTTAAGAGAAATTTAATTTTTTGATGTGTATTTTGGTATATATATTTTTATAAATAAAAAAAATGCGTTATTTTATTTGTATTTTGCTTCTTTATTTTCATACAAATTTACATTATTTTATTAATATTCTGTGTATTTATTTTGATACGATTTTACATTATTCTATTTGTGTTTTGTACATATTTTTTTATACAAATTTACGTTATTTTAAGTGTATTTGTTTATGTATTTTCATTCAAATTTACATTATTTTATGTGTATTTTGTGTATGTATTTCAATACAAATCTACCTAATTTTAAGTGTATTTTGTATATATATTTCCATACAAATTTAAAATATTTTTGTGTATTTTTGTATATAGTTTGATACAAATTTAGGTGATTTTATGTGCATTTTGTATATCTATTTTCATTCAAATACACATTCTTTATTTATATTTTGTTGATTTATTTTGACGCGAATTTACATTATTTAAAGTGTATTTTGTATATATATTTTTATACGAATTTACATCATTTCATGTGTATTTTGTATAGTTTTAAGCAAATTTATATTATTTAATGTGTATTTTGTATATATATATTTATACAAATACACATTCTTTTATTGGTATTTTGTTTATTTATTTTGATACTAATTTACATTATTTTATGTGTATTTTGTATACATTTTTTATACGTATTTACTTAATTTTATGTGTATTTTGTATATATATTTTTATAGAAATCTACCTTATTTCATGTGTATTCGTATATATATTTTGAAACAAATTTACATTGTTTATATGTATTTTGCATATCTATTTTTGTGTATTCTGAATTTATTTTTGTTATACATAGAATAATGTAAAATCGTATCAAAATAGGTACACAGAATATCAATAAAATAATTTAAATTTGTATGAAAATAAAGATGCAAAATACCCATAAGATAAAGCATATTTTTTTTAAATACATATACAAAAATACACATAGAATAACTAAATTTGTATTAAAATTAATATACAAAATGCACACATACAATAAGGTAAATTTGTATTGAAAAAAAACGCAAAATACAAATAAAACTGTAAATTTGTTTCAAAATATATATACGAATACACATAAAATAACGTAGATTTCTATAGAAATATATATACAAAATACACATGAAATTATGTAAATACGTATAAAAAAAATATATATATATATATATATATATATATATATATATATATATATATATATATATATATATATATATATATATATATATATATATATATATATATATATATATATATATATATATATATATATATATATATATATATATATATATATAAAATACATATTAAGTAATGTAAATTCGTGAGAAAATAAATAAACAAAACATCATGAAAAGAATGTGTATTTGTATGAAAATAAATAATAGATAATAAATTTGTATGTAATATATATGCAAGATACACATTAAATAATGTAAATATGTATAAAAAAAAATATATACAAAATACAAATAGAATAATGTAAAATCGTATCAAAATAAATACACCGAATATTAATAAAATAATGTAAATTTGTATGAAAATAAAGATGCAAAATTCCCATCAAATAGCGCATTTCTTATAAAAATATATATACAAAAATACACATAAAATATTTAAATTTGTATTGAAATAAATATACAAAATGCACGTACAATAAGGTAAACTTCTGTTGAAAGAGATACGCAAAAATACATATAAAAAATTGTAAATTTGTTTCAAAATATATATACGAATACACATAAAATAACGTAGATTTCTATAAAAATATATATACAAAATACACATAAAATTAGGTAAATACGTATAAAAAAATGTAAACAAGATACACATAAAATAATATAAATTCGAAACAAAATAAATAAACAAAATAACAATAAATGAATGTGTATTTGTTCAGTGTATTTTTGTATATAGTTTTATACAAATTTACGATATTTTATGTGTATTTTGTATATTTATATTTATACAAATACACATTCTTTTACTGGTATTTTGTTTATTTATTTTGATACGATTTTTATGTGTATTTTGTATTCATTTTTTAATACGTATTTACTTAATTTTATGTGTATTTTGTATATATTTTTATAGAAATCAACGTTATTTTATGTGTATTCGTATATATATTTTGAAACAAATTTACATTGTTTTATATATATTTTGCATATCTATTTCAATACAAATTTACCTTACAGAATGTGCATTTTTTTATATTTATTTTAATACAAATTTTAATATTTTATGTGTATTTTGTTATATATATTTTTATAAAAAATGCGTTATTTTATGGCTATTTTGCATCTTTATTTTCATACAAATTTACATTACTTAATTAATATTCTGTGTATTTATTTTGATACGATTTTACATTATTCTATTTGTGTTTTGTATATATTTTTTTATACATATTTACATTATTTAATTAGTATTTTGTATATATATTTGATACAAATTTACGTTATTTTAAGTGTATATGTTTATATATTTTCATTCAAATTTCCATTATTTTATGTGTATTTTGTATATGTATTTCAATACAAATCTACCTAATTTTATGTGTATTTTGTATATTTATTTTCATACAAATTTAAATTATTTTTGTGTATTTTTGTATATAGTTTTATACAAACTTAGGTTATTTTATGAGTATTTTGTATATCTATTTTCATACAAATACACATTCTTTTATTGATATTTTGTTTATTTATTTTGACGAGAATTTAAATTATTTAATGTGTATTTTGTATATATATATTTTTATACGTATTTACGTCATTTCATGTGTATTTTGTATATATATTTCTATAGAAATCTGCGTTATTTTATGTGTATTCGTATATAGATTTTTAAACAAATTTATACTTTAATGTACATTTTGTATATTTTTACAATACAAATTTACCTTATTGTACGTGCATTTTGTATATTAATTTTAATACAAATTTAATTATTCTATGTGTATTTTTGTATTTGTATTTAAAAAAAAAATGCTTTATTTTATGGGTATTTTGCATCTTTATTTTCATACAAAATTACATTATTTTATTGATATTCTGTGTATTTATTTTGATACGATTTTACATTATTCTATGTGTATTTTGTATATATTTTTCATTTAATTTTGCTTATTTTATGTGTATTTTGTATATCTATTTATTTTAATACAAAATCTAATATTTTATGTTTTTTCGTATATATATTTAAAAAAAAAAAATGCGTTATTTTATGGGTATTTTGCATCTTAATTTTCATACAAATTTACATTATTTTATTAATATTTTCTGTATTTATTTTGATACGATTTTACATTATTTTATTTGTGTTTAGTATATATTTTTTTATACATATTTACATTATTTAATGTGTTTTTTGTATATATATTTGATACAAATTTACGTTATTTAAAATCTATATGTTTATATATTTTCATTCAAATTTACATTATTTTATGTGTATTTTGTATATGTATTTCAATACAAATTTTCCTAATTTTATATGTTTTTTGTATATTTATTTTCATACAAGTTTAAATTATTTTTGTGTATTTTTGTTTATAGTTTTATACAAATTTAGGTTATTTTATGTGTATTTTGTATATCTATTTTCATACAAATACACATTCTTTTCATGATATTTTGTTTATTTATTTTGACACGAATTAACATTATTTAATGTGTATTTTGTATATATATTTTTATACGTATTTACATTATTTCAAGTTTATTTTGTATATATATTTCTATAGAAATCTGCGTTATTTTATGTGTATTCGTATATATATTTTGAAACAAATTTACATTGTTTTATGTGTATTTTGCATTTTTTTTCAATACAAATTTACCTTATTGTATGTGCATTTTGTATATTAATTTTTATACAAATTTGATTAATCTATGTGTATTTTTGTATATGTATTTTTATAAAAATATGCTTTATTTTATGGGTATTTTGCATCTTTATTTTCATACAAATTTACATTATTTTATTGATATTCTGTGTATTTATTTTAATATGATTTTACATTATTCTATGTGTATTTTGTATATATATTTTATATAAAATGTATTTGTTTTCATTTCATACAAATCTACATTATTTTATGTATTTTTTGTACATGTATACACATAAAATATTTAAATTTGTATTGAAATAAATATACAAATGCACATACAATAAGGTAAACTTCTATTGAAAGAGATATGCAAAAATACATAAAAAACAATGTAAATTTGTTTCAAAATATATATACGAATACACATAAAATAACGTAGATTTCTATAAAAATATATATACAAAATACACATAAAATTATGTAAATACGTATAAAAAATGTAAACAAAATACACATAAAATAATGTAAACTCGAAACAAAATAAATAAACAAAATACCAATAAAAGAATGTGTATTTGTATAAATATAAATGTACAAAATACACATACAAAATAAACATAAAATAAGGTAAATTTGTAATGAAATATCTGTACAAAATACACATAAAATAATGTAAATTTATATGAAAATATATATACAAATACACATAAAATATCATGAATTTGTATAAAATTATATATTCAAAATTAATATTAAATAATGTAAATGCGTATAAAAATATATATACAAAGTACATATAAAATAATGTAAATTCGTATCAATATAAATCAACAAAATACCAATAAAATAATATATATTTGAATGAAAATAGATTTACAAAATACACATAACATAACTAAAATTTGTATTGAAATATATACAAAAATACATAAAAATAATTTGAGTTTGTATGAAAATAGATATTCAAAATACATATAAAACTACGTAAATTTCTTTTGAAATATATATACAAAATACCCATAAAATATTGTAAATTTGTGTCAAAATATATAAACAAATACATATAAAATAACTTAAAATAACGTAAATATGTATCAAATATATATACAAAAAACACATTAAATAATGTAAATATGTATAAAAAAATATATACAAAACATCAATAAAATAATGTAAAATCGTATCAAAATAAATACAGAAAATATTAATAAAATAATGTAAATTTGTATGAAAATTAAGATGCAAAATACCCATAAAATAACACATTTTTTATAAAAATATATATACGAAAAAACATAAAATATTTGATTTTGTATTAAAATAAATAGATATACATTCTTTTATTGGTATTTTGTTTATTTATTTTGTTTCGAATTTACATTATTTTATGTGTATTTTGTTTACAGTTTTTTTATACGTATTTACTTAATTTTATGTGTATTTTGTATATATATTTTTATAGAAATCTACGTTATTTTATGTGTATTCATATATATATTTTGAAACAAATTTACATTGTTTTATATGTATTTTTGCATATTTCTTTCAATAGAAGTTTACCTTATTGTATGCGCATTTTGTATTTATTTATTACAATACAAATTTAAATATTTTATGTGTATTTTGGTATATATATTTTTACAAGAAATGCGCTATTTGATGGGAATTTTGCATCTTTATTTTCATACAAATTTACATTATTTTATTAATATTCGGTGTATTTATTTTGATACGATTTTACATTATTCTATTTTTTTTTGTATATATTTTTTTTATACATATTTACATTATTTAAATGTATCTTGCATATATATTACATACAAATTTATTATCTATTATTTATTTTCATACAAATACACATTCTTTTCATGATATTTTGTTTATTTATTTTGTCACGAATTTACATTACTTAATATGTATTTCATATATATATTTTTATACGTATTTACATAATTTCATGTGTATTTTGTATATATATTTCTATAGAAATCTACGTTATTTTATGTGTATTCGTATATATATTTTGAAACAAATTTACACTGTTTTATTTATATTTTGCGTTTTTTTCAATACAAATTTAACTTATTGTATGTATGCATTTTGTATATTAATTTTAACACAAATTTAATTATTCTATGTGTATTTTTGTATATGTATTTAAAAAAAAATGCTTTATCTTATGGGTATTTTGCATCTTGATTTTCATACAAATTTAAATTATTTTATTGATATTCTGTGTACTTATTTTGATACGATTTTACATTATTCTATGTATAACAAAAATAAATACATACACAAAAATAGATATGCAAAATACATATAAACAATGTAAATTTGTTTCAAAATATATATACGAATACACATGAAATAAGGTAGAATTCTATAAAAATATATATAAAAAATACACATAAAATTAAGTAAATACGTATAAAAAATGTATACAAAATACACATAAAATAATGTAAATTAGTATCAAAATAAATAAACAAAATACCAATAAAAGAATGTGTATTTGTATAAATATATATATACAAAATACACATTAAATAATATAAATTTGTTTAAAACTATACAAAATACACATGAAATGATGTAAATACGTATAAAAATATATATACAAAATACACATTAAATAATGTAAATTCGCGTCAGAATAAGTAAACAAAATATCAATAAAAGAATGTGTATTTGTATGAAAATAGATATACAAAATACACATAAAATAACCTAAATATGTATCAAACTATATACAAAAATACACAAAAATATTTCAGATTTGTATGAAAATAAATATACAAAATACACATAAAATTAGGTAAACTTATATTGAAATACATACACAAAATACACATAAAATAATGTAAATTTGAATGAAAATACTTAAACAAATACACTTAAAATAACGTAAATTTGTATAAAAAAATATGTACAAAACACAAATAGAATAATGTAAAATCGTATCAAAATAAATACACAGAATATTAATAAAATAATGTAAATTTGTATGAAAATAAAGAAGCAAAATACCCATAAAATAACGCATTTTTTTATTTATAAAAATATATATACCAAAATACACATCAAAAAATTTAATTTGTATTAAAATAAATATACAAAAAAACACATACAATAAGGTAAATTTGTATTAAAATAGATATGCAAAATATATATAAAACAATGTAAATTTGTTTCAAAATATATATATACGAATACACATAAAATAACGTAGATTTCTATAAAAATAAAAATACAAAATACACATAAAATGAAGTAAATACGTATAAAAAAATGTATACAAAATACACATAAAATAATATAAATTCGTATCAAAATAAATAAACAAAATGCCAATAAAAGAATGTGTATTTGTATGAATATAAATATACAAAATACACATAAAATAACGTAAATTTATATAAAACTATATACAAAAATACACAGAAGTAATTAAATTTGTATGAAAATATATACAAAATACACACGAAATAAGCTAAATTTGAATTGAAATATATATACAAAATACATGAAATAAAGTAAATTTGTATCAAAATATTTATACAAATACACATATAATAACGTAAATTTGTATGAAAATATATAAACAAAATACACATTAAATAATGTAAATACGTATAAAAAATATGTACAAAATACACATATAATCATGTAATTCGTATCAAAATAAATAAACAAAATACCAATAAAATAATATAAATTTGTATGAGTAAACGTGTATGTTGCATATTTTTTAAATACAAATTTACCTTATTATATACGCATTTTGTATATTAATTTTAATACAAATTTAATTATTCGATGTGTATTTTTGTATCTGTATTTTTATAAATATATGCTTTATTTTTTGGGTATTTTGCATCTTTATTTTCAAACAAATTTACATTATTTTATTGATATTCTGCTCATTCATTTTGATACGAATTGACATTATTCTATGTGTATTTTGTATATATTTTTCATACAAATTTACGTTATTTTATGTTTAAAAATATGTAAAAAATACACATATAATCATGTAATTCGTATCATAATAAATAAACAAAATACCAATAAAATAATATAAATTTGTATGAGTAAACGTGTATGTTGCATCTTTTTTCAATACAAATTTACCTTATTATATATGCATTTTGTGTATTAATTTTAATACAAATTTAATTATTCGTTGTGTATTTTTGTATCTGTATTTTTATAAACATATGCTTTATTTTTTGGGTATTTTGCATCTTTATTTTCATAGAAATTTACATTATTTTATTGATATTCTGCTCATTCATTTTGATACGAATTGACATTATTCTATGTGTATTTTGTATATATTTTTCATACAAATTTACGTTATTTTATGTGTATTTGTTTATATATTTTGACACAAATTTACAATATTTTATGGGTATTTTGTATATACATTTCAAAAGAAATTTACCTAGTTTTATGTGTATTTTGTATATCTATTTTCATACAAACTCAAATTATTTTTATGTATTTTTGTATATATTTTAATACAAATTTTAGTTATGTTATGTGTTTTTTTAAGTTTATTTTCATTCAAATATATATTATTTTATTGGTGTTTTGTTGATTTATATTGATACGAATTTACATTATTTTATATGTACTTTGTATATATATTTTTATACGCTTTTACATTATTTAATATTTATTTTGAATATATATTTTTATACAAATTCATGGTATTTTATGTGTATTTGTATATATATTTTTATATACATTTACATAATCTTATGTGTATTTTCTACATATATTTTTTTTACAAATCTACGTTATTTTATGTTTATTTTGTATGTATATTTTGTATATTTATATTTATCCAAATACACATTCTTTTATTGGTATTTTGTTTATTTATTTTAATTCGAATTTACATTATTTTATGTGTATTTTGTATACATTTTTTTATACGTATTTACTTAATTTTATGTGTATTTTGTATATATATTTTTAAAGAAATCTACGTTTTTTTATTTGTATTCGTATATATATTTTGAAACAAATTTACATTCTTTTATATGTATTTTTGCATATCTCTTTCAATACAAATTTACCTTATTGTATGTGCATTTTGTATATTTATTTCAATGCAAATTTAAATATTTTATGTGTATTTTGGTATATATATTTTTATAAGATTACGAAAATTTGAATAAAAATATATACAAAAAAACAAAAACAAAAAAATGCCAATTTGTATGAAAATAGATATACAAAATACACATATAATTAGTTAAATTTGTATTTAAATACATGTACAAAATACACATAAAATAATGTAAATTTGTATGAAATGAAAACAAATTCACATAAAATTCGCGTCAAAATAAATAAACAAAATATCAATAAAAGAATGTGTATTTGTATGAAAATAAATATACAAAATACACATAAAATAACCTAAATTTGTATCAAACTATATACAAAAATACACAAAAATATTTGAAATTTGTATGAAAAATATACAAAATACACATAAAATTAGGTAAATTTGTATTGAAATACATACACAAAATACACATAAAATAATGTAAATTTGAATGAAAATCCATAAATAAATACACTTAAAATAACGTAAATTTGTATAAAAAATATGTACAAAACACAAATAGAATAATGTAAAATAGTATCAAAATAAATACACAGAATATTAATAAAATAATGTAAATTTGTATGAAAATAAAGAAGCAAAATACCCATAAAATAACGCATTTTTTTTATTTATAAAAATATATATACACATCAAAAAATTAAATTTGTATGAAAATAAATATACAAAAAACACATACAATAAGGTAAATTTGTATTGAAATAGATATGCAAAATACATATAAAACAATATAAATTTGTTTCAAAATATATAAACGAATACACATATAATAACGTAGATTTCTATAAAAATATATATACAAAATACACATAAAATGAAGTAAATACGTAAAAAAAAATGTATACAAAATATACATAAAATAATGTAAATTCGTATCAAAATAAATAAACAAAATAGCAATAAAAGGATGTGTATTTGTATAAATATAAATATGCAAAATAAACATAAAATAACGTAAATTTATATAAAACTATATACAAAAATACACAGAAGTAATTAAATTTGTATGAAAATATATACAAAATACACACAAAATAAGCTAAATTTGAATTGAAATATATATACAAAATACATGAAATAAAGTAAATTTGTATCAAAATATTTATACAAATACACTTATAATAACGTAAATTTGTATGAAAATATATAAACAAAATACACATTAAATAATGTAAATTCGTATAAAAAAAATGTACAAAATACACATATAATCATGTAATTCGTATCAAAATAAATAAACAAAATACCAATAAAATAATATAAATTTGTATGAGTAAACGTGTATGTTGCATATTTTTTCAATACAAATTTACCTTATTATATACGCATTTTGTATATTAATTTTAATACAAATTTAATTATCCGATGTGTATTTTTGTATCTGTATTTGTATATATATTTTTATACGCTTTTACATTATTTAATATTTATTTTGAATACATATTTTTATACAAATTCATGGTATTTTATGTGTATTTGTATATATATTTTTATATAAATTTACATTATTTTATGTGCATTTTGTACATATATTTTTTTACAAATCTACCTTATTTTATGTTTATTTTGTATGTGTATTTTGTATATTTATATTTATCCAAATACACATTCTTTTATTGGTATTTTGTTTATTTATTTTAATTCGAATTTACATTATTTTATGTGTATTTTGTATACATTTTTTTTATACGTATTTACTTAGTTTTATGTGTATTTTGTATTTATATTTTTATAGAAATCTACGTTTTTTTATTTGTATTCGTATATATATTTTGGAACAAATTTACATTCTTTTAAATGTATGTTTGCATATCTCTTTCAATACAAATTTACCTTATTGTATGTGCATTTTGTATATTTATTTCAATGCAAATTTAAATATTTTATGTGTATTTTGGTGTATGTATTTCTATAAGATTACGAAAATTTGAATAAAAATATATACAAAAAAACAAAAAAATAAATTTCAATTTGTAGGAAAATAGATATACAAAATACTCATATAATTAGGTAAATTTGTATTTAAATACATGTACAAAATACACATAAAATAATGTAAATTTGTATGAAATGAAAACAAATTCACATAAAATTCGCGTCAAAATAAATAAACAAAATATCAATAAAAGAATGTGTATTTGTATGAAAATAGATATACAAAATACACATAAAATAACCTAAATTTGTATCAAACTATACACAAAAATACACAAAAATATTTTAAATTTGTATGAAGATAAATATACAAAAAACACATAAAATTAGGTAAATTTGTATTGAAATACATACACAAAATACACATAAAATAATGTAAATTTGAATGAAAATACATAAACAAATACACTTAAAATAACGTAAATTTGTATAAAAAAATATGTACAAAACACTAATAGAATAATGTAAAATCGTATCAAAATAAATACACAGTATATTAATAAAATAATGTAAATTTGTATGAAAATAAAGAAGCAAAATACCCATAAAATAACGCTTTTTTTATTTATAAAAATATATATACCAATATACACATCAAAAAATTAAATTTGTATTAAAATAAATATACAAAAAACACATACAATAAGGTAAATTTGTATTGAAATAGATATGCAAAATACATATAAAACAATGTAAATTTGTTTCAAAATATATATACGAATACACATATAATAACGTAGATTTCTATAAAAATATATATACAAAATACACAAAATGAAGTAAATACGTATAAAAAAATGTATACAAAATACACATAAAATAATGTAAATTCGTATCAAAATAAATAAACAAAATAGCAATAAAAGAATGTGTATTTGTATAAATATAAATATACAAAATACACATAAAATAACGCAAATTTATATAAAACTATATACAAAAATACACATAAGTAATTAAATTTGTATGAAAATATATACAAAATACACACAAAATAAGCTAAATTTGAATTGAAATATATATACAAAATACATGAAATAAAGTAAATTTGTATCAAAATATTTATACAAATACACATATAATAACGTAAATTTGTATGAAAATATATAAACAAAATACACATTAAATAATGTAAATACGTATAAAAAAATATGTACAAAATACACATATAATCATGTAATTCGTATCAAAATAAATAAACAAAATACCAATAAAATAATATAAATTTGTATGAGTAAACGTGTATGTGTCATATTTTTTCAATACAAATTTACCTTATTATATACGCATTTTGTATATTAATTATAATATATGTGTATTTGAATATATATTTTGATACAAATTTACATTATTTTATGAATTTTCTATATTTATTTCAATTCAAATTTAGCTTTTTTTATGTCTTTTGTATATCTATTTTCATAAAAATTTAATTATTTTTGTTTATTTTTGTATATAGTTTTATACAATTTTACGTTATTTTATGTGTATTTTGTATATTTATATTTATACAAGGAAACATTCTTTTATTGGCATTTAGTTTATTTATTTTGATATGAGTTTACATTATTTTATGTGTATTTTGTATACATTTTCTTATACGTATTTACTTCATTTTATGTGTATTTTGTATATATATTTTTATAGAAATCTATGTTATTTTATGTGTATTCGTATATATATTTTGAAACATATTTACATTGTTTTATGTGTATTTTGCATATCTATTTCAATACAAATTTACCTTATTGTATGTGCATTTTGTATATTTATTGTAATACAAATTTAAATATTTTATGTGTATTTTGGTATATATATTTTCATAAAAAATGCGTTGTTTTATGGGTATTTTGCGTCTTTATTTTCATACAAATTTACATTATTTTATTAATATTCTGTGTATTTATTTTGATACTATTTTACATTATTCTATTTGTGTTTTGAATATATATTTTTTATACATATTTACATTATTTAATGTGTATTTTCTATATATATTTCATACATATTTACATTATTTAATGTGTATTTTCTATATATATTTCATACAAATTTACGTTATTTTAAGTGTATTTGTTTATATATTTTCATTCAAATTCACATTATTTTATGTGCATTTTGTATATGTATTTCAATAGAAATTCAACTAGTTTTATATGTATTTTGTGTATATATTTTTATACAAATTTAAATTATTTTTGTGTATTTTTTTAATAGAGTTTTATACAAATTTACAATATTTTATGTGAATTTTGTATATCTATTTTCATAAAAATACACATTCTTTTATTGATATTTTGTTTATTTATTTTGATGCGAATTTATATTATTTAATGTGTATTGTGTATATATATTTTTGCACGTATTTACGTCATTTCATGTGTATTTTTTATATATATTTCTATAGAATTATACGTTATTTTATGTGTATTCGTATATATATTTTGAAACAAATATACATTGTTTTATGTGCATTTTGTATATTTTTTCAATACAAATTTCCCTTATTGTACGTGCATTTTGTATATTAATTTTAATAGAAATTTAATTATACTATGTGTATTCTTGTATATGTATTTTTAAAAAAATATGCTTTATTTTATGGGTATTTTGCATCTTTATTTTCGTACAAAATTACATTATTTTATTGATATTCTGTGTATTTATTTTGATACGATTTTACATTATTCTATGTATATTTTGTATATCTATTTTATACAAATGTACGTTATTTTATGTGAATTTGTTTTCTTTTCATACAAATTTACATTATTTTATGTGTATTTTGTACATGTATTTAAATACAAATTTAACTAATTATATGTGTATTTTGTATATATATTTTCATACAAATTGAAATTTATTTTTTTGTTTTTTTTATATATTTTTATTCAAATTTTCGTAATTTCATGTGTATTTTGTATATTTATTTTCCTACAAATATACGTTCTTTTATCGGAATTTTGTTTATTTATTTTGATACGAATTTTCATTTTTTTAATTGTATTTGATATATATATTTTTATACTTATTTACATAATTTTATATGTATTTTGAATATATATTTTCATAGAAATTTACTATATATGTATATACAAAAAAACACACAAATAATTTAAATTTGTATGAAAATAAATATACAAAATACACATAAAATTAGGTAAATTTGTATTGAAATACATATACAAAATACACTTAAAATAATGTAAATTTGAATGAAATTATATAAACAAATACACTTAAAATGACGTTAATTTGTATAAAATATATATAAAAAATACACATTAAATAATGAAAATATGTATAAAAAAATATATACAAAACACAAATAGTATAATATAAAATCGTATCAAAATATATACACAGAATATTAATAAAATAATGTACATTTGTATAAAAACTAAGATGCAAAATACGTATAAAAAACCGCATTTTTTATAAAATTATATATACCAAAATACACATAAAATATTTGAATTTGTATTAAAATAAATATACAAAATGCACATACAATAAGGTAAATTTGTATTGAAATAGATATGCAAAAAACATATAAAACAATGTAAATTTGTTTCAAAATATATATACGAATACACATAAAATAACGTAGATTTCTATAAATATATATATACAAAATACAAATAAAATTAAGTAAATACGAATCAAAAATGTATACAAAATACACATAAAATAATGTAAATAAACAAAATCCCAATACCAATAAGAGAATGTGTATTTGTATAAATATAAATATACAAAATGCACATAAAATAACATAAATTTGTATAAAACTATATACAAAAATACACGGAAGTAATTAAATTTGCATGAAAATAGATATACAAAATACACACAAAATAAGCTAAATTTGAATTGAAATATATATACAAAATACATAAAATAAAGTAAATTCGTTTCAAAATATTTTTAACAAATACACATATAATAACGTAAATTTGTAAAAAAAATATATAAACAAAATACACATTAAGTAATGTAAATACGTATAAAAAATATTTACAAAATACACCAATAATCAAGTCATTCGTATCAAAATAAATAAACAAAAAACTAATTAAATAATGTAAATTTGTATGAGAAAACATATACAAAATACACATAAAATAACGTTTTAAGTTTCTATAAAAATATATGTACAAAAATGCACATAAAATTAGTTTGCATAAAAAATATATACAAAACACACATTAGATAATGTAAATGAGTATAAAAATATGTATACAAAATACCTATGAAATAATCTAAACTCGTATCGAGTTAAATTAAGAAAATAACAATAAAATAATGTAATTTTGGATGAAAATATATATAAAAAACACACATAAAATAACCTAAATACAAATACAAATATACACATTAAATAATTTAAAATTGAATGAAATAAATATACAAAATAAACATAAAATAAGGTAAATTTGTAATAAAATATATGTAAGAATACACATAAAATAATATAAATTTGTATGAAAATATATATACAAATACACATAAAATAACATGAATTTGTATAAAATGTTTCAAAATATATACGAATACACACAATAAAATAACGTAAATTTTTATGAAAATGTATATATAAAATACACATAAAATAGTTTAAATACGTAGAAAAATATATATACAAAATACACATAAAATAATGTAAATTCGTAAAAAATTAAATACACAAAATTCCAATAAAAGAATGTATATTTGTAGGAAAATATATGTACAAAAAACAAATAAAATAACCAGAATTTGTATAAAAATATATACAAAAATACACAAAAATAATTTAAATTTGTTTGAAAATAGATATGCAAAATACACATAAAGTTAGGCAAATTTGTATTGTGATACATATACAAAACTCACATAAAATAATGTAAATTTGTATGAAAATATATAAACAAATACATATAAAATCACGTAAATTTGGATAAAATATATATATATATATATATATATACAAAATATACATTAAATATTTTAAATATGTATAAAAATATATTATATTATATATATTTTTATTGATATTTGCGTTATTTATGTGTATTTTGTATATGTTTTCTCATAGAAATTTACATTATTTTATTGGTATTTTGTCTATTTATTTTGATACGAATTACATGATTATTTGTGTATTTTTTTAAAAAAAATTTATACGTATTTACATTATTTAATGTGTATTTTGTTTATATATTTTTATACAAATTTACGTTATTATATGTGTATTTGTATAGGTATTTTGATACAAATTTACATTATTTTATTTATTTTGTATATATATTTCAATTCAAATTTAGCTTATTTTATGTGTATTTTGTATATCTATTTATTTTAATACAAAATCAAATATTTTATGTTTTTTCGTATATATATTTTTATAAAAATGCGTTATTTTATGGGTATTTTGCATCTTAATTTTCATACAAATTTACATTATTTTATTAATATTTTCTGTATTTATTTTGATACGATTTTACATTATTTTATTTGTGTTTTGTATATATTTTTTTATACATATTTACATTATTCAATGTGTTTTTTGTATATATATTTGATACAAATTTACGTTATTTTAAGTCTATATGTTTATATATTTTCATTCAAATTTACATTATTTTATGTGTATTTTGTATATGTATTTCAATACAAATTTACCTAATTTTATATGTTTTTTGTATATTTATTTTCATACAAGTTTAAATTATTTTTGTGTATTTTTGTTTATAGTTTTATACAAATTTAAGTTATTTTATGTGTATTTTGTATATCTATTTTCATACAAATACACATTCTTTTCATGATATTTTGTTTATTTATTTTGACACGAATTAACATTATTTAATGTGTATTTTGTACATATATTCTTATACGTATTTACATCATTTCAAGTGTATTTTGTATATATATCTCTATAGAAATCTGCGTTATTTTATGTGTATTCGTATATATATTTTGAAACAAATTTACATTGTTTTATGTGTATTTTGCATATTTTTTCAATACAAATTTACCTTATTGTATGTGTATTTTGTATATTAATTTAAATACAAATTTGATTAATCTATGTGTATTTTTGTATATGTATTTTTATAAAAATATGTAATTAGTTGAATTTGTATTTAAATACATGTAAAAAATACACATAAAATAATGTAAATTTGTATGAAATGAAAACAAATTCACATAAAATAACGTACATTTGTATAAAATAGATATACAAAATAATTTTATGTGTATTTTGTATACTTATTTTCATACAAATTTAAATTATTTTTGTGTATTTTTGTATATAGTTTTATACAAACTTAGGTTATTTTATGAGTATTTTGTATATCTATTTTCATACAAATACACATTCTTTTATTGATATTTTGTTTATTTATTTTGACGAGAATTTAAATTATTTAATGTGTATTTTGTATATATATTTTTATACGTATTTACATCATTTCATGTGTATTTTGTATATATCTTTCTATAGAAATCTACGTTATATTATGTGTATTCGTATATCGATTTTTAAACAAATTTACACTTTTATGTGTATTTTGCATATTTTTTCAATACAAATTTACCTTATTGTATATGCATTTTGTATATTAATTTTAATACAAATTTAATTATTCTATGTGTATTTTTGTATATGTATTTTTATAAAAATATGCTTTATTTTATGGTTATTCTGCATCTTTATTTTCATACAAATTTACGTTATTTTATTGATATTCTGCTCATTCATTTTGATGCGATTTGACATTATTCTATGTTTATTTTGTATATATTTTTCAAACAAATTTACGTTATTTTATGTGTATTTGTTTATATATTCTGACTCAAATTTACAATATTTTATGGGTATTTTGTATATATATTTCAAAAGAAATTTACCTATTTTTATGTGTATTTTGAATATGTATTTTCATACAAACTCAAATTATTTTTATGTATTTTTGTATATATTTCAATACAAATTTTAGTTATGTTATGTGTATTTTGTAAATCTATTTTCAATCAAATATAATATTTTATTGGTATTTTGTTGATTTATATTGATACGAATTTACATTATTTTATATGTACTTTTTATATATATTTTTATACGCATTTACATTATTTAATATTTATTTTGAATATATAATTTTATACAAATTCATGGTATTTTATGTGTATTTGTATATATATTTTCATATAAATTTACATTATTTTATGTGTATTTTGTATATATATTTCATTACAAATTTACCTTATTTTATGTTTATTTTGTATGTGTATTTTGTACATTTATATTTATACATGTTTACTCATACAAATTTATATTATTTTATTGGTATTTTGTTTATTTATTTTGATACGAATTACATGATTATATGTGTATTTTGTACACATTTTTTTATACGTATTTACTTTATTTAATGTGTATTTTGTTTATATATTTTCATACAAATTTACGTTATTATATGTGTATTTGTATAAATATTTTGATACCAATTTACTTTATATCATGTATTTTGTATATATATTTCAATTCAAATTTAGCTTATTTTCTGTGTGTTTTGTATATATTTTCATACAAATTTAATTACTTCTGTGTATTTTTGTATATAGTTTTATATAAATTTACGTTATTTTATGTGTATTTTGTATATTTATATTTATACAAATACACATTCTTTTATTGGTATTTTGTTTATTTATTTTGATACGAATTTACATTATTTTATGTGTATTTTGTATACATTTTTTATACGTATTTACTTCATTTTATGTGTATTTTGTATATATATTTGCAAATATATATGCAAAATACACATCAATAATGTAAATTTGTATCAAAATATATGTACGAATACTCATAAAATAACGTAGATTTCTATAAAAATATATATTCAAAATATACATAAAATTAAGTAAATACGTATAAAAAAATGTAAACAAAATACACATAAAATAATGTTAATTCGAAGCAAAATAAATAAACAAAATACCAATAAAAGAATGTGTATTTGTATAAATATAAATGTACAAAATACACATACAAAATAAACATAAAATAAGGTAAATTTGTAATGAAATATATGTACAAAATACACATAAAATAATGTAAATTTATATGAAAATATATATATACAAATACACATAAAATACCATGAATTTGTATAAAATTATATACTCAAAATAAATATTAAATAATGTAAATGCGTATAAAAATATATATACAAAGTACATATAAAATAATGTAAATTCGTATGAATATAAATCAACAAAATACCAATAAAATAATATATATTTGAATGAAAATAGATTTACAAAATACACATAACCTAACTAAAATTTGTATTGAAATATATACAAAAATACATAAAAATAATTTGAGTTTGAATGAAAATAGATATTCAAAATACACAAAAAACTATGTAAATTTCTTTGAAATATATATACAAAATACCCATAAAATATTGTAAATTTGTGTCAAAATATATAAACAAATACACATAAAATAACGTAAATTTGTATGAAAAATATATACAAAATACACATAGAATAATGTCAAATCGTATCAAAATGAATGAGCAGAATATCATTAAATAACGTAAATTTGTATGAAAATACCAATAAAATAAAGCATATTTTTATAAAAATACAAATAGAAAAATACACATAGAATAATTAAATTTGTATTAAAATTAATATACAAAATGCAAATACAATAAATTTAAATTTGATTATATTAAATGAAATAAATATACAAAATAAACATAAAATAAGGTAAATTTGTAATAAAATATATGAATGAATACACATAAAATAATATAAATTTGTATGAAAATATATATACAAATACACATAAAATAACATGAATTTGTATAAAATTTGTTCCAAAATATATACGAATACACACAATAAAATAACGTAAATTTTTTATGAAAATGTATATATAAAATACACATAAAATAATTAAAATACGTAGAAAAATATATATACAAAATACACATGAAATAATGTAAATTCGTAAAAAATTAAATAAACAAAATTCCAATAAAAGAATGTATATTTGTAGGAAAATATATATACAAAAAACAAATAAAATAACTAAAATTTGTATAAAAATATATACAAAAATACACAAAAATAATTTAAATTTGTTTGAAAATAGATATGCAAAATACACATAAAGTTAGGCAAATTTGTATTGAAATACATATACAAAACTCACATAAAATAATGTAAATTTGTATGAAAATATATAAACAAATACATATAAAATAACGTAAATTTGGATAAAATATATATACAAAATATACATTAAATATTTTAAATTTGTATAAAAATATATTATATTTTATATATTTTTATTGATATTTGCGTTATTTATGTGTTTTTTGTATATGTTTTCTCATAGAAATTTAGATTATTTTATTGGTATTTTGTCTATTTATTTTGATACGAATTACATGATTATTTGTGTATTTTGTACATTTGTTATACGTATTTACATTATTTAATGTGTATTTTGTTTATATATTTTTTACAAATTTACGTTATTATATGTGTATTTGTATAAGTATTTTGATACAAATTTACATTATTTTATGTATTTTGTATATATATTTCAATTCAAATTTAGCTTATTTTATGAGTATTTTGTATATCTATTTATTTTAATACAAAATCAAATATTTTATGTTTTTTCGTATATATATATTTATTAAAAATGCATTATTTTATGGGTATTTTGCATCTTAATTTTCATACAAATTTACATTATTTTATTAATATTTTCTGTATTTTGATACGATTTTACATTATTTTATTTGTGTTTTGTATATATATTTTTTATACATATTTACATTATTTAATGTGTTTTTTGTATATATATTTGATACAAATTTACGTTATTTTAAGTCTATATGTTTATATATTTTCATTCAAATTTACATTATTTTATGTGTATTTTGTATATGTATTTCAATACAAATTTACCTAATTTTATGTTTTTTGTATATTTATTTTCATACAAGTTTAAATTATTTTTGTTTATTTTTGTATATAGTTTTATACAAATTTAGGTTATTTTATGTGTATTTTGTATATCTATTTTCATACAAATACACATTCTTTTCATGATATTTTATTTATTTATTTTGACACGAATTAACATTATTTAATGTGCATTTTGTATATATTTTTATACGTATTTACATTATTTCAAGTGTATTTTGTATATATATTTCTATAGAAATCTACGTTATTTTATGAGTATTCGTATATATATTTTGAAACAAATTTACATTGTTTTATGTGTATTTTGCATATTTTTTAATACAAATTTACATTATTGTATGTGCATTTTGTATATTAATTTTAATACAAATTTGATTAATCTATGTGTATTTTTGTGTATGTATTTTTATAAAAATATGCTTTATTTTAAGGGTGTTTAGCATCTCTATTTTCATACAAATTTACATTATTTTATTGATATTCTGTGTATTTATTTGGTATGATTTTACATTATTCTATGTGTATTTTGTATATATATTTTATATAAAATGTATTTGTTTTCATTTCATACAAATCTACATTATTTTATGTGTTTTTTGTACATGTATTTAAATACAAATTTAACTAGTTATATGTGTATTTTGTATATCTATTTTGTATGTATATTTTCATAGAAATTTACTCTATTTTATGAGTATTCGTATATATATTTTGATACAAATTTACATTATTGATGTGTATTTTGCATATCTATTTCAATACAAATTTTCTTTATTGTACGTGCATTTTGTATATTTATTTTAATACAAATTTAATTATTTTATATGTATTTTTGTATATATATTTTTATACAAATATGCGTAATTATATGGATATTTTGCAGCTTTATTTTCATACAAATTTACATTATTTTATTGATATTCACTTTATTTATTTTGATACGATTTAACATTATTCTATGTGTATTTTGTATATATTTTTTTATACATATTTACATTATTTAAGGTTTATTTTGTATATATATTTTATCCAAATTTACATTATTTTATGTGTATTTCTTTATATATTTTTATACAAATTTACATTATTATATGTGTATTTTGTATATACATTTTCATTAAAAAATTACGTTATTTTATTGTGTGCATTCGTATATATTTTGATACAAATTTTATACAAATTCATGTTATTTAATGTGTATTTGTATATATATTTTTATACAAATTTATATTATTTTATGTGTATTTTTTCATATATTTCATTACAAATTTACCTTATTTTATGTTTATTTTGTATATTTATTTCATTCAATTTTAAAATATTTTATGTGTATATTTGTATTTGTATTTAGGTTATTTTATGTGTATTTTGTATATATATTTTCATCCAAAATTACATTATTATATTGGTATTTTCTTAATTTAATTCGATACGAATTTAGATTATTTCATAGGTATTTTGTATACATATTTTTATACTCATTTACATTATCTAATGTGTGTTTTGTATATATATTTTTATGCAAATTTATTTTATGTTCATTTTTGTTCATATATTTTTATAGAAATTTGCGTTATTTTATGTATATAGTTTTATATAAATTTACGTTATTTTATGTGCATTTTGTATATTTATATTTATACAAATACACATTCTTTTATTGCTATATTGTTTATTTATATTTATACTAATTTACATTATTTTATGTGTATTTTGTATACATTTTTTTATACGTATTTACTTAATTTTATGGTTATTTTGTATATGTATTTTTATAGAAATCTACGTTATATTATGTGTATTCGCATATATATTTTGAAACAAATTTACATTATTTTATATGTATTTTGCATATCTATTTCAATACAAATTTACCTTATTGTATGTGCATTTTGTATATTTATTTTGATACAAATTCAAATATTTTATGTGTATTTTGGTATCAATAATTTTATAAAAAATGCGTTATTTTATAGGTATTTTGCGTCTAAATTTTCATACAAATTTACATTATTTTATTAATATTCTGTGTATATATTTTGATACGATTTTACATTATTCTATTTGTGTTTTGTATATATTTTTTTTATACATATATACATTATTTAATGTGTATTTTGTATATATATTTCATACAAATTTACGTTATTATATGTATATTTGTTTATATATTTTCTTTCAAATTTACATTATTTTATATGTATTTTGTATATGTATTTCAATAGAAATTAACCTAATTTTATATTTCTTTTCATACAAATTTAAATTATTTTTGTATATTTTTGTATATAGTTTTATACAAATTTAGGTTATTTTATGTACGCATTTACATTATTTAATGTGTGTTTTGTATATATATTTTTATCCAAAGTTAATTTATTTTACGTTCATTTTTGGACATATATTTTTATAGAATTTAGCGTTATTTTATATGTATTTGTATATGTTTTCTCATACAAATTTACATTATTTTATTGCTATTTTGTTTATTTAGTTTGATACGAGTTACATGATTATATGTGTATTTTGTACATATTTTTTATGCGTATTTACATTACTTAATGTGTATTTTGTTTATATATTTTTAAACAAATTTACGTTATTATATGTATTTTTATAAATATTTTGATACAAATTTACATTATTTTATGTATTTTGTATATACATTTCAATTCAAATTTAGCTTATTTTATCTGTATTTTGTATATCTATTTTCATACGAATTTAATTACTTCTGTGTATTTTTGTATATAGTTTTATACAAATTTACGTTATTTTATGTGTATTTTGTATATTTATATTTATACAAATACACATTCTTTTATTGGTATTTTGTTTATTTATTTTGATACGAATTTACGTTATTTTATGTGTATTTTGTATACATTTTTTTATACGTATTTACTTCATTTTACGTGTATTTTGTATATATATTTTTATACAAATATACGTTATTTTATGTGTATTCGTATATATATTTTGAAACAAATTTACATTGTTTTATATGTATTTTGCATATCTATTTCAATACAGATTTACCTTATTGTATGTGTATTTTGTATATTTATTTTAATACAAATAAATTTTTTTATGTGTATTTTTGTATATATATATTTTTAAAAAATGCGTTATTTTATGGGTATTTTGCTTCTTTACTTTCATACAAATTTACATTATTTTATTAATATTCTGTGTATTTATTTGATACGATTTTACATTATTCTCTTTGTGTTTTGTATATATTCTATTATACAAATTTACGTTATTTTAAGTGTATTTGTTTATGTATTTTCATTCAAATTTACAGTATTTTATGTGTATTTTGTATATGTATTTCAATACAAATTTACCTAATTTTATGTGTATTTTGTATATTTATTTTCATACAAATTTAAATTATTTTTGTGTATTTTTGTATATAGTTTTATACTAATTTATGTTATCTTATGTGTATTTTGTATATTTATTTTCATACAAATACACATTCTTTTATTGACATTTTTTTTATTTATTTTGACGCGAATTTACATTATTTAATGTGTATTTTGTATATATATTTTTATACGTATTTACATCCTTTCATGTGTATTTTGTATATTTATAAAAAATGCGTTATTTTATGGGTATTTTGCATCTTTATTTTCATACAAATTTACATTATTTTATTTACATTCTGTGTATTTATTTTAATACGATTTTACATTATTCTATTTGTGTTTTGTATATATATTTTTTATACATATTTACATTATTTTATGAGTATTTTTTATATATATTTTATACAAATTTATGTTAATTTAAGTGTATTTGTTTATATATTTTCATTCAAATTTACATTATTTTATGTGTATTTTGTATATGTATTTCTTTACAAATTTACCTAATTTTATGTGTATTTTGTATATTTATTTTCATACAAATTTAACTTTTTTTGTGTATTTTATATATAGTTTTATACAAATTTACGTATTTTTATGTGTATTAGGGTTTTTATTTTCATCCAAATTTACATTATTTTATTGGTATTTTGTTTATTTATTTTGATACGAACTGACATTATTTTCTGTGTATTTAGTATATATATTTTTATTCGTATTTACGTTACTTAATGTTTAATTTGTATATATATTTTTATACAAATCTACGCTATTTTGTGTGTATTTGTATAAATATTTTGATACAAATTTACATTATTTTATGTGTATTTTGTATATATTTCATTATAAATTTACCTTATTTTAAGTTTATTTTTATATCTGTTTTCATTCAAATTCAAATCATTTATGTATATATATTTTTGTATTTTCGTTATTTTATGTATTTTCTATATATATTTCATTCAAAACTACATTATTTTATCGATATTTTATTCATTTATTTCGATACGAATTTACATTATTTCATGTGTATTTTGTATATATATACATATAGAGTAGATTTCTATGAATATATATTCAAAATACATATAAAATTATGTAAATAAGTATAAAAATATATATATCAAATACACCTAAAAAAATGAAAATTCGTATCAAAATAAATAAATAAAATTCCGATAAAAGAACGTATATTTTTAGGAAAATAAATATACAAAATACACATAAAATTACGAAAATTTGAATAAAAATATATACAAAAATACACAAAATTAATTTCAATTTGTATGAAAATAGATATACAAAATACACATATAATTAGTTAAATTTGTATTTAAATACATGTACAAAATTCACATAAAATAATGTAAATTTGTATGAAATGAAAACAAATTCACATAAATTACTTAAATTTGTATTGAAATATATATACAAAATGCACATAAAATAAGGTAAACTTCTATTGAAAGAGATATGCAAAAATACATATAAAACAATGTAAATTTGTTTCAAAATATATATACGAATACACATAAAATAACGTAGATTTCTATAAAAATATATATACAAAATACACATAAAATTAAGTAAATACGTATAAAAAATGTAAACAAAATACACATAAAATAATGTAAACTCGAAACAAAATAAATAAACAAAATACCAATAAAAGAATGTGTATTTGTATAAATATAAATGTACAAAATACACATACAAAATAAACATAAAATAAGGTAAATTTGTAATGAAATATATGTACAAAATACACATAAAATAATGTAAATTTATATGAAAATATATATACAAATACACATAAAATACCATGAATTTGTATAAAATTATATATTCAAAATAAATATTAAATAATGTAAATGCGTATAAAAATATATATACAAAGTAAATATAAAATAATGTAAATTCGTATCAATATAAATCAACAAAATATCAATAAAATAATATATATTTGAATGAAAATAGATTTACAAAATACACATAACATAACTAAAATTTGTATTGAAATATATACAAAAATACATAAAAATAATTTGAGTTTGTATGAAAATAGATATTCAAAATACATATAAAACTAGGTAAATTTCTTTTGAAATATATATACAAAATACCCATAAAATATTGTAAATTTGTCAAAATATATAAACAAATACACATAAAATAACTTAAAATAACGTAAATATGTATCAAATATATATACAAAAAACACATTAAATAATGTAAATATGTATAAAAAAATATATACAAAACATAAATAAAATAATGTAAAATCGTATCAAAATAAATACAGAAAATATTAATAAAATAATGTAAATTTGTATGAAAATTAAGATGCAAAATACCCATAAAATAACGCATTTTTTATAAAAATATATATACGAAAAAACATAAAATATTTGATTTTGTATTAAAATAAATAGATATACATTCTTTTATTGGTATTTTGTTTATTTATTTTGTTTCGAATTTACATTATTTTATGTGTATTTTGTTTACATTTTTTTATACGTATTTACTTAATTTTATGTGTATTTTGTATATATATTTTTATAGAAATCTACGTTATTTTATGTGTATTCGTATATATATTTTGAAACAAATTTACATTGTTTTATATGTATTTTTGCATATTTCTTTCAATAGAAGTTTACCTTATTGTATGTGCATTTTGTATATTTATTTCAATACAAATTTAAATATTTTATGTGTATTTTGGTATATATATTTTTATAAAAAATGCGCTATTTGATGGGAATTTTGCATCTTTATTTTCATACAAATTTACATTATTTTATTAATATTCGGTGTATTTATTTTGATACGATTTTACATTATTCTATTTGTTTTTTGTATATTTTTTTTATACATATTTACATTATTTAAATGTATCTTGCATATATATTACATACAAATTTATTATCTATTATTTATTTTCATACAAATACACATTCTTTTCATGATATTTTGTTTATTTATTTTGTCACGAATTAACATTACTTAATATGTATTTTATATATATATATTTTTACACGTATTTACATAATTTCATGTGTATTTTGTATATATATTTCTATAGAAATCTACGTTATTTTAAGTTTATTCGTATATATATTTTGAAACAAATTTACACTGTTTTATTTGTATTTTGCGTTTTTTTTCAATACAAATTTACCTTATTGTATGTGTGCATTTTGTATATTAATTTTAATACAAATTTAATTATTCTATGTGTATTTTTGTATATGTATTTTTAAAAAAAAATATGCTTTATCTTATGGGTATTTTGCATCTTTATTTTCATACAAATTTAAATTATTTTATTGATATTCTGTGTACTTATTTTGATACGATTTTACATTATTCTATGTATAACAAAAATAAATACATACACAAAAATAGATATGCAAAATACATATAAACAATGTAAATTTGTTTCAAAATATATATACGAATACACATGAAATAAGGTAGATTTCTATAAAAATATATATACAAAATACACATAAAATTAAGTAAGTTCGTATAAAAAATGTATACAAAATACACATAAAATAATGTAAATTAGTATCAAAATAAATAAACAAAATACCAATAAAAGAATGTGTATTTGTGTAAATATATATATACAAAATACACATTAAATAATATAAATTTGTTTAAAACTATACAAAATACGCATGAAATGATGTAAATACGTATAAAAATATATATACAAAATACACATTAAATAATGTAAATTCGCGTCAGAATAAATAAACAAAATATCAATAAAAGAATGTGTATTTGTATGAAAATAGATATACAAAATACACATAAAATAACCTAGATTTGTATCAAACTATATACAAAAATACACAAAAATATTTTAAATTTGTATGAAAATAAATATACAAAATACACATAAAATTAGGTAAATTTGTATTGAAATACATACACAAAATACACATAAAATAATGTAAATTTGAATGAAAATACATAAACAAATACACTTAAAATAACGTAAATTTGTATAAAAAATATGTACAAAACACAAATAGAATAATGTAAAATCGTATCAAAATAAATACACAGAATATTAATAAAATAATGTAAATTTGTATGAAAATAAAGAAGCAAAATACCCATAAAATAACGCATTTTTTTATTTATAAAAATATATATACCAAAATACACATCAAAAAATTTAATTTGTATTAAAATAAATATACAAAAAACACATACAATAAGGTAAATTTGTATTGAAATAGATATGCAAAATACATATTAAACAATGTAAATTTGTTTCAAAATATATATACGAATACACATAAAATAACGTAGATTTCTATAAAAATATATATACAAAATACACATAAAATGAAGTAAATACGTATAAAAAAATGTATACAAAATACACATAAAATAATGTAAATTCGTATCAAAATAAATAAACAAAATACCAATAAAAGAATGTGTATTTGTATAAATATAAATATACAAAATACACATAAAATAACGTAAATTTATATAAAACTATATAAAAAAATACACAGAAGTAATTAAATTTGTATGAAAATATATACAAAATACACACAAAATAAGCTAAATTTGAATTGAAATATATATACAAAATACATGAAATAAAGTAAATTTGTATCAAAATATTTATACAAATACACATATAATAACGTAAATTTGTATGAAAATATATAAACAAAATACACATTAAATAATGTAAATACGTATAAAAAATATGTACAAAATACACATATAATCATGTAAATCGTATCAAAATAAATAAACAAAATACCAATAAAATAATATAAATTTGTATGAGTAAACGTGTATGTTGCACATTTTTTCAATACAAATTTACCTTATTATATACGCATTTTGTATATTAATTTTAATACAAATTTAATTATTCGATGTGTATTTTTGTATCTGTATTTGTATATATATTTTTATACGCTTTTACATTATTTAATATTTATTTTGAATATATATTTTTATACAAATTCATGGTATTTTATGTGTATTTGTATATATATTTTTATATAAATTTACATTATTTTATGTGTATTTTGCACATATATTTTTTTACAAATCTACCTTATTTTATGTTTATTTTGTATGTGTATTTTGTATATTTATATTTATCCAAATACACATTTTTATTGGTATTTTGTTTATTTATTTTAATTCGAATTTACATTATTTTATGTGTATTTTGTATCCATTTTTTTATACGTATTTACTTAATTTTATGTTTATTTTGTATATATATTTTTATAGAAATCTACGTTTTTTTATTTGTATTCGTATATATATTTTGAAACAAATTTACATTCTTTTATATGTATTTTTTCATATCTCTTTCAATACAAATTTACCTTATTGTATGTGCATTTTGTATATTTATTTCAATGCAAATTTAAATAATTTATGTGTATTTTGGTATATATATTTTTATAAGATTACGAAAATTTGAATAAAAATATATACAAAAAAAAACAAAAAATAATATTCAATTTGTATGAAAATAGATATACAAAATACACATATAATTATTTAAATTTGTATTTAAATACATGTACAAAATACACATAAAATAATGTAAATTTGTATGAAATGAAAACAAATTCACATAAAATTCGCGTCAAAATAAATAAACAAAATATCAATAAAAGAATGTGTATTTGTATGAAAATAGATATACAAAATACACGTAAAATAACCTAAATTTGTATCAAACTATATACAAAAATACACAAAAATATTTTAAATTTGTATGAAAATAAATATACAAAATACACATGAAATTAGGTAAATTTGTATTGAAATACATACACAAAATACACATAAAATAATGTAAATTTGAATGAAAATACATAAACAAATACTCTTAAAATAACGTAAATTTGTATAAAAAAAATATGTACAAAACAAAAATAGAATAATGTAAAATCGTATCAAAATAAATACACAGAATATTAATAAAATAATGTAAATTTGTATGAAAATAAAGAAGCAAAATACCCATAAAATAACGCATTTTTTTATTTATAAAAATATATATACCAAAATACACATCAAAGAATTAAATTTGTATTAAAATAAATATACAAAAAACACATACAATAAGGTAAATTTGTATTGAAATAGATATGCAAAATACATATAAAACAATGTAAATTTGTTTCAAAATATATATACGAATACACATATAATAACGTAGATTTCTATAAAAATATATATACAAAATACACATAAAATGAAGTAAATACGTATAAAAAAATGTATACAAAATACATATAAAATAATGTAAATTCGTATCAAAATAAATAAACAAAATACCAATAAAAGAATGTGTATTTGTATAAATATAAATATAAAATACACATAAAATAACGTAAATTTATATAAAACTATATACAAAAATACACAGAAGTAATTAAATTTGTATGAAAATATATACAAAATACACACAAAATAAGCTAAATTTGAATTGAAATATATATACAAAATACATGAAATAAAGTAAATTTGTATCAAAATATTTATACAAATACACATATAATAACGTAAATTTGTATGAAAATATAAAAACAAAATACACATTAAATAATGTAAATACGTATAAAAAAATATGTACAAAATACATATACAATCATGTAATTCGTATCAAAATAAATAAACAAAATACCAATAAAATAATATAAATTTGTATGAGTAAACGTGTATGTTGCATATTTTTTCAATACAAATTTACCTTATTATATACGCATTTTGTATATTAATTTTAATATATGTGTATTTGAATATATATTTTGATACAAATTTACATTATTTTATGTATTTTCTATATTTATTTCAATTCAAATTTAGCTTATTTTATGTGTCTTTTGTATATCTATTTTCATACAAATTTAATTATTTTTGTTTATTTTTGTATATAGTTTTATACAATTTTACGTTATTTTATGTGTATTTTGTATATTTATATTTATAGAAGTAAACATTCTTTTATTGGCATTTAGTTTATTTATTTTGATACGAGTTTACATTATTTTATGTGTATTTTGTATACATTTTCTTATACGTATTTACTTCATTTTATGTGTATTTTGTATATATATTTTTATAGAAATCTACGTTATTTTATGTGTATTCGTATATATATTTTGAAACAAATTTACATTGTTTTATGTGTATTTTGCATATCTATTTCAATACAAATTTACCTTATTGTATGTGCATTTTGTATATTTATTGAAATACAAATTTAAATATTTTATGTGTATTTTGGTATATATATTTTCATAAAAAATGCGTTATTTTATGGGTATTTTGCGTCTTTATTTTCATACAAATTTACATTATTTTATTAATATTCTGTGTATTTATTTTGATACTATTTTACATTATTCTATTTGTGTTTTGTATATATATTTTTTATACATATTTACATTATTTAATGTGTATTTTCTATATATATTTCATACAAATTTACGTTATTTTTAAATGTATTTGTTTATATATTTTCATTCAAATTTACATTATTTTATGTGTATTTTGTATATGTATTTCAATAGAAATTTAACTAGTTTTATGTGTATTTTGTATATATATTTTTATACAAATTTAAATTATTTTTGTGTATTTTTTAATAGAGTTTTATACAAATTTACAATATTTTATGTGTATTTTGTATATCTATTTTCATACAAATACACATTCTTTTATTGATATTTTGTTTATTTATTTTGATGCGAATTTATATTATTTAATGTGTATTGTGTATATATATTTTTGTACGTATTTACGTCATTTCATGTGTATTTTTTATATATATTTCTTTAGAAATATACGTTATTTTATGTGTATTCGTATATATATTTTGAAACAAATATACATTGATTTATGTGCATTTTGTATATTTTTTCAATACAAATTTCCCTTATTGTACGTGCATTTTGTATATTAATTTTAATACAAATTTAATTATTCTATGTGTATTTTTGTATATGTATTTTTAAAAAAATATGCTTTATTTTATGGGTATTTTGCATCTTTATTTTCATACAAAATTACATTATTTTATTGATATTCTGTGTATTTATTTTGATACGATTTTACATTATTCTATGTATATTTTGTATATCTATTTTATACCAATGTACGTTATTTTATGTGAATTTGTTTTCATTTCATACAAATTTACATTATTTTATGTGTATTTTGTACATGTATTTAAATACAAATTTAACTAATTATATGTGTATTTTGTATATCTATTTTCATATAAATTGAAATTTATTTTTTTGTTTTTTTGTATATATTTTTATTCAAATTTTCGTAATTTTATGTGTATTTTGTATATTTATTTTCCTACAAATATACGTTCTTTTATCGGAATTTTGTTTATTTATTTTGATACGAATTTTCATTTTTTAGGTGTATTTGATATATATATATTTTTATACTTATTTACATAATTTTATATGTATTTTGAATATATATTTTCATAGAAATTTACTCTATATGTATATACAAAAAAACACAAAAATAATTTAAATTTGTATGAAAATAAATATACAAAATACACATAAAATTAGGTAAATTTGTATTGAAATACATATACAAAATACACTTAAAATAATGTAAATTTGAATGAAATTATATAAACAAATACACTTAAAATGACGTTAATTTGTATAAAATATATATAAAAAATACACATTAAATAATGAAAATATGTATAAAAAATATATACAAAACACAAATAGTATAATATAAAATCGTATCAAAATATATACACAGAATATTAATAAAATAATGTACATTTGTATGAAAACTAAGATGCAAAATACCTATAAAATAACGCATTTTTTATAAAATTATATATACCAAAATACACATAAAATATTTGAATTTGTATTAAAATAAATATACAAAATGCACATACAATAAGGTAAATTTGTATTGAAATAGATATGCAAAAAACATATAAAACAATGTAAATTTGTTTCAAAATATATATTCGAATACACATAAAATAACGTAGATTTCTATAAATATATATATACAAAATACAAATAAAATTAAGTAAATACGAATCAAAAATGTATACAAAATACACATAAAATGATGTAAATTCGTATAAATATAAATAAACAAAATACCAATAAGAGAATGTGTATTTGTATAAATATAAATATTCAAAATGCACATAAAATAACGCAAATTTGTATAAAACTATATACAAAAATACACAGAAGTAATTAAATTTGCATGAAAATAGATATACAAAATACACACAAAATAAGCTAAATTTGAATTGAAATATATATACAAAATACATAAAATAAAGTAAATTCGTTTCAAAATATTTTTAACAAATACACATATAATAACGTAAATTTGTAAAAAAAATATATAAACAAAATACAAATTAAGTAATGTAAATACGTATAAAAAAATATTTACAAAATACACCAATAATCAAGTCATTCGTATCAAAATAAATAAACAAAATACTAATTAAATAATGTAAATTTGTATGAGAAAACATATACAAAATACACATAAAATAACGTTTTAAGTTTCTATAAAAATATATGCACATAAAATTAGTTTGCATAAAAAATATATACAAAACACACATTAGATAATGTAAATGAGTATAAAAATATGTATACAAAATACCTATGAAATAATCTAAACTCGTATCGAGTTAAATTAAGAAAATAACAATAAAATAATGTAATTTTGGATGAAAATATATATAGAAAACACACATAAAATAACCTAAATACAAATACAAATATACACATTAAATAATTTAAAATTGAATGAAATAAATATACAAAATAAACATAAAATAAGGTAAATTTGTAATAAAATATATGTAAGAATACACATAAAATAATATAAATTTGTATGAAAATATATATACAAATACACATAAAATAACATGAATTTGTATAAAATGTTTCAAAATATATACGAATACACACAATAAAATAACGTAAATTTTTATGAAAATGTATATATAAAATACACATAAAATAATTTAAATACGTAGAAAAATATATATACAAAATACACATAAAATAATGTAAATTCGTAAAAAATTAAATACACAAAATTCCAATAAAAGAATGTATATTTGTAGGAAAATATATATACAAAAAAAAATTAGAATTTGTATAAAAATATATACAAAAATACACAAAAATAATTTAAATTTGTTTGAAAATAGATATGCAAAATACACATAAAGTTAGGCAAATTTGTATTGAAATACATATACAAAACTCACATAAAATAATGTAAATTTGTATTAAAATATATAAACAAATACATATAAAATCACGTAAATTTGGATAAAATATATATATACAAAATATACATTAAATATTTTAAATATGTATAAAAATATATTATATTATATATATTTTTATTGATATTTGCGTTATTTATGATTATTTTGTATATGTTTTCTCATAGAAATTTACATTATTTTATTGGTATTTTGTCTATTTATTTTGATACGAATTACATGATTATTTGTGTATTTTTTACATTTTTCTTATACGTATTTACATTATCTAATGTGTATTTTGTTTATATATTTTTATACAAATTTACGTTATTATATGTGTATTTGTATAGGTATTTTGATACAAATTTACATTATTTTATGTATTTTGTATATATATTTCAATTCAAATTTAGCTTATTTTATGTGTATTTTGTATATCTATTTATTTTAATACAAAATCAAATATTTTATGTTTTTTCGTATATATATTTTTATAAAAAGTGCGTTATTTTATGGGTATTTTGCATCTTAATTTTCATACAAATTTACATTATTTTATTAATATTTTCTGTATTTATTTTGATACGATTTTACATTATTT
This sequence comes from Eriocheir sinensis, assembly GCF_024679095.1. Taxonomy (NCBI): domain Eukaryota; kingdom Metazoa; phylum Arthropoda; class Malacostraca; order Decapoda; family Varunidae; genus Eriocheir; species Eriocheir sinensis. The sequence continues at coordinate 189,129 of NW_026111682.1, forward strand.
TATTTGTGTTTTGTATATATTTTTTTATACATATTTACATTATTTAATGTGTTTTTTGTATATATTTGATACAAATTTACGTTATTTTAAGTCTATATGTTTATATATTTTCATTCAAATATACATTATTTTATGTGTATTTTGTATATGTATTTCAATACAAATTTACCTAATTTTATATGTTTTTTGTATATTTATTTTCATACAAGTTTAAATTATTTTTGTGTATTTTTGTTTATAGTTTTATACAAATTTAGGTTATTTTATGTGTATTTTGTATATCTATTTTCATACAAATACACATTCTTTTCATGATATTTTGTTTATTTATTTTGACACGAATTAACATTATTTAATGTGTATTTTGTATATATATTTTTATACGTATTTACATTATTTCAAGTGTATTTTGTATATAAATTTCTATAGAAATCTGCGTTATTTTATGTGTATTCGTATATATATTTGAAACAAATTTACATTGTTTTATGTGTATTTTGCATATTTTTTCAATACAAATTTACCTTATTGTATGTGTATTTTGTATATTAATTTTAATACAAATTTGATTAATCTATGTGTATTTTTGTATATGTATTTTTATAAAAATATGTAATTAGTTAAATTTGTATTTAAATACATGTACAAAATACACATGAAATAATGTAAATTTGTATGAAATGAAAACAAATTCACATAAAATAACGTACATTTGTATAAAATAGATATACAAAATAATTTTATGTGTATTTTGTATATTTATTTTCATACAAAATTAAATTATTTTTGTGTATTTTTGTATATAGTTTTATACAAATTTAGGTTATTTTATGAGTATTTTGTATATCTATTTTCATACAAATACACATTCTTTTATTGATATTTTGTTTATTTATTTTGACGAGAATTTAAATTATTTAATGTGTATTTTGTATATATATTTTTATACGTATTTACATCATTTCATGTGTATTTTGTATATATCTTTCTATAGAAATCTACGTTATATTATGTGTATTCGTATATCGATTTTTAAACAAATTTACACTTTTATGTGTATTTTGCATATTTTTTCAATACAAATTTACCTTATTGTATATGCATTTTGTATATTAATTTTAATACAAATTTAATTATTCTATGTGTATTTTTGTATATGTATTTTTATAAAAATATGCTTTATTTTATGGGTATTTTGCATCTTTATTTTCATACAAATTTACGTTATTTTATTGATATTCTGCTCATTCATTTTGATACGATTTGACATTATTCTATGTGTATTTTGTATATATTTTTCAAACAAATTTACGTTATTTTATGTGTATTTGTTTATATATTCTGACACAAATTTACAATATTTTATGGGTATTTTGTGTATATATTTCAAAAGAAATTTACCTATTTTTATGTGTATTTTGAATATCTATTTTCATACAAACTCAAATTATTTTTATGTATTTTTGTATATATTTCAATACAAATTTTAGTTATGTTATGTGTATTTTGTAAATCTATTTTCAATCAAATGTATATTATTTAATTGGTATTTTGTTGATTTATATTGATACGAATTTACATTATTTTAGATGTACTTTTTATATATATTTTTATACGCATTTACATTATTTAATATTTATTTTGAATATATAATTTTATACAAATTCATGGTATTTTATGTGTATTTGTATATATTTTCATATAAATTTACATTATTTTATGTGTATTTTGTACATATATTTCATTACAAATTTACCTTATTTTATGTTTATTTTGTATGTGTATTTTGTACATTTATATTTATACAAATACACATTCTTTTATTGGTATTTTGTTTATTTATTTTGTTTCGAATTTATATTATTTTATGTGTATTTTGTTTACATTTTTTTATACGTATTTACCTAATTTTATGTGTATTTTGTATATATATTTTTATAGAGATCTACGTTATTTTATGTGTATTCGTATATATATTTTGAAACAAATTTACTTTGTTTTATATGTATTTTTGCATATCTCTTTCAATAGAAGTTTACCTTATTGTATGTGCATTTTGTACATTTATTTCAATACAATTTTAAATATTTTATGTGTATTTTTTTATATATATTTTTATAAGAAATGCGCTATTTGATGGGAATTTTGCATCTTTATTTTCATACAAATTTACATTATTTTATTAATATTCGGTGTATTTATTTTGATACGATCTTACATTATTCTATTTGTTTTTTGTATATATTTTTTTATACATATTTACATTATTTAATGTATATCTTGCATATATATTTCATACAAATTTATTATATATTATTTATTTTCATACGAATACACATTCTTTTCATGATATTTTGTTTATTTATCTTGACACGAATTTACATTACTTAATTTGTATTTTATATATATATTTTTATACGTATTTACATAATTTCATGTGTATTTTGTATATATATTTCTATAGAAATCTACGTTATTTTATGTGTATTCGTATATATATTTTGAAACCAATTTACAATGTTTTATTTGTATTTTGCGTTTTTTTTCAATACAAATTTACCTTATTGTATGTGTGCATTTTGTATATTAATTTTAATACAAATTTAATTATTTTATGTGTATTTTTGTATATGTATTTTTAAAAAAAAATGTGCTTTATCTTATGGGTATTTTGCATCTTTGTTTTCATACAAATTTAAATTATTTTATTGATATTCTGTGTACTTATTTTGATACGATTTAACATTATTCTATGTATAACAAAAATAAATACAGAATACACAAAAATAGATATGCAAAATACATATAAACAATGTAAATTTGTTTCAAAATATATATACGAATACACATGACATGGGTATTTTGAATCTTAATTTTCATACAAATTTACAATATTTTATTAATATTTTCTGTATTTATTTTGATAAGATTTTACATTATTTTATTTGTGTTTTGTATATATTTTTTATACATATTTACATTATTTAAAGTGTTTTTTGTATATATATTTGATACAAATTTACGTTATTTTAAGTCTATATGTTTATATATTTTCATTCAAATTTACATTATTTTATGTGTATTTTGTATACGTATTTCAATACAAATTTACCTATTTTTATATGTTTTTTGTATATTTATTTTCATACAAGTTTAAATTATTTTTGTTTATTTTGTATATAGTTTTATACAAATTTAGGTTATTTTATGTGTATTTTGTATATCTATTTTCATACAAATACACATTCTTTTCATGATATTTTTTTAATTTATTTGACACGAATTAACATTATTTAATGTGTATTTTGTATATATATTTGTATACGTATTTACATTATTTCAAGTGTATTTTGTATATATATTTCTATAGAAATCTACGTTATTTTATGTGTATTCGTATATATATTTTGAAACAAATTTACATTGTTTTATGTGTATTTTGCATATTTTTTCAATTCAAATTTACATTATTGTATGTGCATTTTGTATATTAATTTTAATACAAATTTGATTAATCTATGTGTATTTTTGTGTATGTATTTTTATAAAAATATGCTTTATTTTATGGGTATTTTGCATCTTTATTTTCATACAAATTTACATTATTTTATTGATATTCTGTGTATTTATTTGGTATGATTTTACATTATTCTATGTGTATTTTGTATATATATTTTATATAAAATGTATTTGTTTTCATTTCATACAAATCTACATTATTTTATGTGTTTTTTGTACATGTATTTAAATACAAATTTAACTAGTTATATGTGTATTTTGTATATCTATTTTGTATGTATATTTTCATAGAAATTTTCTCTATTTTATGAGTATTCGTATATATATTTCGATACAAATTTACATTATTGATGTGTATTTTGCATATCTATTTCAATACAAATTTTCTTAATTGTACGTGCATTTTGTATATTTATTTTAATACAAATTTAATTATTTTACATGTATTTTTGTATATATATTTTTATGCAAATATGCGTTATTATATGGATATTTTGCAGCTTTATTTTCATACAAATTTACATTATTTTATTGATATTCTCTTTATTTATTTTGATACGATTTAATATTATTCTATGTGTATTTTGTATATATTTTTTTTACATATTTACATTATTTAAGGTTTATTTTGTATATATATTTTATCCAAATTTACATTATTTTATGTGTATTTGTTTATATATTTTTATACAAATTTACATTATTTTATGTGTATTTTGTATATACATTTTCATAAAAAATTACGTTATTTTATTATGTGTATTCGTATATATTTTGATACAAATTTTATACAAATTCATTTTATTTAATGTGTATTTGTATATATATTTTCATACAAATTTATATTATTTTATGTGTATTTTTTCATATATTTCATTACAAATTTACCTTATTTTATGTTTATTTTGTATATTTATTTCATTCAATTTTAAATTATTTTATGTGTATATTTGTATTTGTATTTAGGTTATTTTATGTGTATTTTGTATATATATTTTCATCCAAAATTACATTATTATATTGGTATTTTCTTAATTTAATTCGATACGAATTTAGATTATTTCATAGGTATTTTGTATACATATTTTTATACTCATTTACATTATCTAATGTGTGTTTTGTATATATATTTTTATGCAAATTTATTTTATGTTCATTTTTGTACATATATTTTTATAGAAGTTTGCGTTATTTTATGTATATAGTTTTATATAAATTAACGTTATTTTATGTGCATTTTGTATATTTATATACAAATACACATTCTTTTATTGCTATATTGTTTATTTATATTTATACGAATTTACATTATTTTATGTGTATTTTGTATACATTTTTTTATACGTATTTACTTAATTTTATGTGTATTTTGTATATGTATTTTTATAGAAATCTACGTTATTTTATGTGTATTCGCATATATTTTTTGAAACAAATTTACATTATTTTATATGTATTTTGCATATCTATTTCAATACAAATTTACCTTATTGTATGTGCATTTTGTATATTTATTTTGATACAAATTCAAATATTTTATGTGTATTTTGGTATCAATAATTTTATAAAAAATGCGTTATTTTATAGGTATTTTGCATCTTAATTTTCATACAAATTTACATTATTTTATTAATATTCTGTGTATATATTTTGATACGATTTTACATTATTCTATTTGTGTTTTGTATATATTTTTTTATACATATTTACATTATTTAATGTGTATTTTGTATATATATTTCATACAAATTTACGTTATTATATGTGTATTTGTTTATATATTTTCTTTCAAATTTTCATTATTTTATGTGTATTTTGTATATGTATTTCAATAGAAATTAACCTAATTTTATGTGTAATTTGTATATTTCTTTTCATACAAATTTAAATTATTTTTGTGACATTATTCTAAGTGTATTTTGTAAATATTTTTCATACAAATTTACGTTATTTTATGTGTATTTGTTTATATATTTTGACACAAATTTACAATATTTTATGGGTATTTTGTATATATATTTCAAAAGAAATTTCCCTAGTTTTATGTGTATTTTGAATATCTATTTTCATACAAACTCAAATTATTTTTATGTATTTTTGTATATGTTTCAATACAAATTTTAGTTATGTTATGTGTATTTTGTAAATCTATTTTCATTCAAATATATATTATTTTATTGGTATTTTGTTGATTTATATTGTTACGAATTTACATTATTTTATATGTACTTTTTATATATATTTTTATGCGCATTTACATTATTTAATATTTATTTTGAATATATAATTTTATACAAATTCAGGGTATTTTATGTGTATTTGTATATATATTTTCATATAAATTTACATTATTTTATGTGTATTTTGTACATATATTTCATTACAAATTTACCTTATTTTATGTTTATTTTGTATGTGTATTTTGTATATTTATATTTATCCAAATACACATTCTTTTATTGGTATTTTTGTTTATTTATTTTAAATCGAATTACATGATTATATGTGTATTTTGTACACATTTTTTTATACGTATTTACATTATTTAATGTGTATTTTGTTTATATATTTTCATACAAATTTACGTTATTATATGTGTATTTGTATAAATATTTTGATACCAATTTACTTTATATCATGTATTTTGTATATATATTTCAATACAAATTTAGCTTATTTTCTGTGTGTTTTGTATATATTTTCATACAAATTTAATTACTTCTGTGTATTTTTGTATATAGTTTTGTATAAATTTACGTTATTTTATGTGTATTTTGAATATTTATATTTATACAAATACTCATTCTTTCATTCGTATTTTGTTTATTTATTTTGATACGAATTTACATTATTTTATGTGTATTTTGTATACATTTTTTATACGCATTTACTTCATTTTATGTGTATTTTGTATATATATTTTTATAGAAATCTACGTTATTTTAGGTGTATTCGTATACATATTTTGAAACAAATTTACATTGCTTTATATGTATTTTGCATATCTATTTCAATACAAATTTACCTAATTGTACATATAAAACTGTAAATTTGTTTCAAAATATATGTACGAATACACATAAAATAACGTAGATTTCTATAAAAATATATATACAAAATACACATAAAATTAAGTAAATACGTATAAAAAAATGTAAACAAAATACACATAAAATAATGTAAACTCGAAAAAAAAAAATAAACAAAATACCAATAAAAGAATGTGTATTTGTATAAATATAAATGTTCAAAATACACATTCAAAATAAACATAAAATAAGGTAAATTTGTAATGAAATATATGTACAAAATACACATAAAGTAATGTAAATTTATATGAGAATATATATACAAATACACATAAAATACCATGAATTTGTATAAAATTATATACTCAAAATAAATATTAAATAATGTAAATGCGTATAAAAAAAGTATACAAAGTACATATAAAATAATGTAAATTCGTATCAATATAAATCAACAAAATACCAATAAAATAATATATATTTGAATGAAAATAAATTTACAAAATACACATAACCTAACTAAAATTTGTATTGAAATATATACAAAAATACATTAAAATAATTTGAGTTTGAATGAAAATAGATATTCAAAATACACAAAAAACTAGGTAAATTTCTTTGAAATATATATACAAAATACCCATAAAATATTGTAAATTTGTGTCAAAATATATAAGCAAATACACATAAAATAACGTAAATTTGTATGAAAAATATATACAAAATACACATAGAATAATGTCAAATCGTATCAAAATGAATGAGCAGAATATCAATAAAATAACGTAAATTTGTATGAAAATAAAGATGCAAAATACCCATAAAATAAAGCATATTTTTATAAAAATACAAATAGAAAAATACACATAGAATAATTAAATTTGTTTAAAAATTAATATACAAAATGCATATACAATAAATTTAAATTTGATTATATTAAATGAAATATATATACAAAATAAACATAAAATAAGGTAAATTTGTAATAAAATATATGTATGAATACACATAAAATAATATAAATTTGTATGAAAATATATATACAAATACACATAAAATAACATGAATTTGTATAAAATTTGTTTTAAAATATATACGAATACACACAATAAAATAACGTAAATTTTTATGAAAATGTATATATAAAATACACATAAAATAATTTTAAATACGTATAAAAAAATATATATACAAAATACACATAAAATAATGTAAATTCGTAAAAAATTAAATACACAAAATTCCAATAAAAGAATGTATATTTGTAGGAAAATATATATACAAAAAACAAATCAAATAACTAGAATTTGTATAAAAATATATACAAAAATACACAAAAATAATTTAAATTTGTTTGAAAATAGATATGCAAAATACACATAAATTAGGCAAATTTGTATTGAAATACATATACAAAACTCACATAAAATAATGTAAATTTGTATGAAAATATATAAACAAATACATATAAAATAACGTAAATTTGGATAAAAAATATATACAAAATATACATTAAATATTTAAAATATGTATAAAATATATTATATTATATATATTTTTATTGATATTTGCGTTATTTATGTGTATTTTGTATATGTTTTCTCATAGAAATTTACATTATTTTATTGGTATTTTGTCTATTTATTTTGATACGAATTACATGATTATTTGTGTATTTTGAACATTTTTTTATACGTATTTACATTATTAATGTGTATTTTGTTTATATATTTTTATACAAATTTACGTTATTATATGTGTATTTGTATAAGTATTTTGATGCAAATTTACATTATTTTATGTATTTTGTATATATATTTCAATTCAAATTTAGCTTATTTTATGAGTATTTTGTATATCTATTTATTTTAATATACGGTTGGTACAACTGACAGTTTCCATGTGAAAGTCGGCTTACACCAAGGATCGGCACTAAGTCCATTACTTTTCAATATAGTGTTCGATGTCAGTACAGAAAATGTCAGAGAGGAACCACCCTGGTGTGTATTATATGCTGATGACATCGTCTTGGTGACAGAGGAGAGAAGACAGCTGGAAAGAAAACTAGAAGAATGGAGAGTTGCTTTGGAAAGCAGAGGAATGAAGATTAGTAGGTCCAAAACGGAATACTTCACAACAGATACAAGTGGCGACCAACAGGCCACAATTAGACTAAATGGTGAAATGTTGAAGAGAGTGAAAACATTTAAGTACTTGGGATCAATGGTAGACGAGACAGTGGAGATGGAAAAAGAAGTGAATTTCCGGATCCAATGTGGTTGGAATAACTGGCGGAAAGTTTCTGGTGTGATATGTGATAGGAGGGTACCAGTAAGAGTGAAGGGTAAAGTTCACAAAGCAGTGGTCAGACCTGCAATGGCGTATGGGCTTGAAGCAGCACCTCTGAAGAAGAACGAAGAAAAGAAGATGGATGTGGCGGAAATGAAGATGTTGAGATGGATGGTAGGAGTCACCAGAAGAGATCGAATTAGGAATGAATATATAAGAGGAACAGTGAAAGTAATTGAAATCTCCAAGAAGATCCAGGAGTCAAGATTGAGGTGGTATGGACACTTGAGAAGAAGAGTTGGGGAAGATCATGTAGGAAGGGAAGTCATGGAAATGGAAGTGCAGGGAAATAGAAGAAGAGGAAGGCCCAAACGAAGGTGGATTGATAGCATAAACGGAGATCTAAGGGAGAAGAATTTAAACCCAGAGATGGCCAACAACAGAAATACGTGGAGAAGGCTCATTCACAACGGCGACCCCGATTAGGGAAAAGCTGGGAAGAAGAAAGAAAAAAAAAGAATTTATTTTAATATAAAATCAAATATTTTATGTTTTTTCGAATATATATTTTTATAAAAAATGCATTATTTTATGGGTATTTTTATGGGTATTTAAATTTATATAAAACTCTTTTTATAAAAATATATATACCAAAATAATAAAATTTTAAAATTTGTATTACAATAAATATACAAAATGCACATATAATAAGGTAGATTTATATTGAAATAGATATGCTAAATACATATAAAACAATGTAAATTTGCTTCAAAATATATATACCAATACACATAAAATAACGTAGATTACTATAAAAATATATAAAAAATACACATTAAATTAAGTAAATACGTATAAAAAAATGTATACAAAGTACATATAAAATAATTAAATTTGTATAAATATAAATAAACAAAATAGCAATACAATAATGTAAATCTATATTGAAATAAATATGCAAAATAAACATAAAATAATGTAAATTTATATAAAACTATATACATAAAATACACACAATAAAATAACATAAATTTTATGAAAATATATACAAAAAACACATTAAATAATGTAAATGAGTATAAAAATATGTATAAAAAATAAATATTAAATAATATAAATTATTATATAATTAAATTAATAAAATAAAAATAAAATAATTTAATTTTTTATTAAAATATATATATAAAATAAAAATAAAATAAAATAAATAAAAATAAAAATATACAAATAAAATAATTTAAAATTGAATGAAATAAATATACAAAATAAACATAAAATAATTTGTATGAAATATATAAAAAATACATAAAAATAATATAAATTTGTATGAAAATATATATGTAAAATACACATAAAATAACAAATTTGTTTGAAGATAAATATACAAAATACACATAAAATAACATAAATTTGAATAAAACTATATACAAAAATAAACAAAAATAAAATAATGTAAATTTGTATAAAATATATATACAAAATAAACATTAAATAATGTAAATATATATATAAAAATATATACAAAACACAAATAGAATAATGTAAAATCGTATCAAAATAAATACACAGAATGTTAATAAAATAATGTAAACTTGTATGATAATTAAGATGCAAAATACCCATAAAATAACATATATGCATAAATATATATACAAAATACATATAAAATAATTAAATTTGTATTAAAATAAATATACAAAATACACGTACAATATGGAAAATTTGTATTGAAATAGATATGCAAAATACACATCAATAATGTAAATTTGTATCAAAATATATATACGAATACTCATAAAATAGAGTAAATTTCTATGAAAATATATATACAAAATACATATAAAATGATATAAATAAGTATAAAAATATATATATCAAATACATCTAAAATAATGTAAATTTGTATAAAATAAATAAACAAAATTTCGATAAAAGATGCAAGATTGAAATGAAATATTTATATAAAAAATATATACAAAAAAATAGAATAATGTAAAATCATACCAAATAAATACACAGAATATCAATAAAATAATGTAAATTTGTATGAAAATAAAGATGCAAAATACCCTTAAAATAAAGCATATTTTTATAAAAATACATACACAAAAATGCACATAGATTAATCAAATTTGTATTAAAATTAATATACAAAATGCACATACAATAATGTAAATTTGTATAGAAAAAATATGCAAAATACACATAAAACAATGTAAATTTGTTTCAAAATATGTATACGAATACTCATAAAATAACGTAGATTTCTATAGAAATAAATATACAAAATACACTTGAAATAATGTAAATACGTATAAAAATATATACAAAATGCACATTAAATAATGTTAATTCGTGTCAAAATAAATAAAAAAAATATCATGAAAAAAATGTGTATTTGTATGAAAATAGATATACAAAATACACATAAAATAACCTAAATTTGTATAAAACTATATACAAAAATAAACAAAAATAATTTAAACTTGTATGAAAATAAATATACAAAAAACATAAAATTAGGTAAATTTGTATTGAAATACATATATAAAATACACATAAAATAATGTAAATTTGAATGAAAATATATAAACATATAGACTTAAAATAACGTAAATTTGTGTCAAATATATATGAAAATATATATACAAATACACATAAAATAAAATGAATTTGTATAAAAATTTTTTCAAAATATATACGAATACACACAATAAAATAACGTAAATTTTTATAAAAATGTATATATAAAATACACATAAAATAATATACAAAACATATACATATACAAAACTCACATAAAATACCAATAAAATAATGTAAATTTATTTGAGAAAACATATACAAAAAACACATAAATAACGCAAATATCAATAAAAAAATATATAATATAATATATTTTTATACATATTTAAAATATTTAATGTATATTTTGTATATATATATTTTATCCAAATTTACGTGATTTTATATGTATTTGTTTATATATTTTCATACAAATTTACATTATTTTATGTGAGTTTTGTATATGTATTTCAATACAAATTTGCCTAACTTTATTTGTATTTTGCTTATCTATTTTCAAACAAATTTAAATTATTTTTGTGTATTTTTGTATATATTTTTTTACAAATTTTAGTTATTTTATTTGTTTTTTGTATATATATTTTCCTACAAATATACATTCTTTTATTGGAATTTTGTATTTAATTTTCTACAATTTACATTATTTTATGTGTATTTTGTATATATATTTTTCTACGTATTTAAACGATTTTATGTGTATTTTATATATACATTTTCGTAAAAAATTACGTTATTTTATTGTGTGTATTCGTATATATTTTGAAACATTTTATACAAATTCATGTTATTTTATGTGTATTTGTATATATATTTTCATACAAATTTATATTATTTTATGTGTATTCTTACATATATTTTATTACAAATTTACCTTATTTTATGTTTATTTTGTATATTTATTTCATTCAATTTTAAATTATTTAATGTGTATATTTGTATTTGTATTTAGGTTATTTTATGTGTGTTTTCTATATATATTTTCATCCAAAATTACATTATTTTATTGTTATTTTCTTAATTTAACTCGATACGAATTTAGATTATTTCATAGGTATTTTGTATACATATTTTTAAACTCATTTACATTATCTAATGTGTGTTTTGTATATATTTTTTTATGCAAACTAATTTTATGTGCATTTTTGTACATATATTTTTATAGAAACTTAAAACGTTATTTTATGTGTATTTTGTATATGTTTTCTCATACAAATTTACATTATGTAATTAGTTTTTTGTTTATTTGTTTTGATACGTATGACTATTGATTATTGGTGTATTTTGTAAATATTTTTTATACGTATTTACGTTACTTAATGTGTATTTTATTTACATATTTTTTTTACAAATTTACGTTATTATATGTGTATTTGTTGAAAATATTTTGAAACGAATTTACTTTATTTTATGTATTTTGTATATATATTTCAATTCTAATTTAGCTTATTTTGTGTGTATTTTGTATATCTATTTCCATGCAAATTTAATTACTTCTGTGTATTTTGTATATAGTTTTACACAAATTTACGTTATTTTATGTGCATTTTGTATATTTATATTTATACAAATACACATTCTCTTATTGGTATTTTGTTTATTTATATTTATACGAATCTACATTATTTTATGTGTATTTTGTATACATTTTTGATTCGTATTTACTTAATTTTATTTGTATTTTGTATATATATATTTATAGAAATCTACGTTATTTTATGTGTATTCGTATATATATTTTGAAACAAATTTATATTGTTTTATATGTTTTTTGCATATCTATATCAATACAAATTTACCTTATTGTATGTGCATTTTGTATATTTATTTTAATACAAATTCAAATATTTTATGTGTATTTTGGTATATATAATTTTATAAAAAATGCCTTATTTTTTAGGTATTTTGCATCTTAGTTTTCATACAAATGTACATTATTTTTTTAATATTCTGTGTATATATTTTGATACGATTTTATATTATACTATTTGTGTTTTGTATATATTTTTTTATACATATTTTCATTATTTAATGTGTATTTTTTATATATATTTTATACAAATTAACGTCATTTTAAGTGTATTTGTTTATATAATTTCATTCAAATTTACATTATTTTAAGTGTATTTTGTATATGTTTTTCAATACAAATTTATCTAATTTTATGTGTATTTTGTATATTTATTTTCATACAAATTTAAATTATTTTTGTGTTTTTTTGTATATACATATAGAGTAAATTTCTATGAAAATATATATTCAAAATACATAAAAAATTATGTAAATAAGTATAAAAATATATATATCAAATACGCCTAAATGAAAATTCGTATCAAAATAAATAAACAAAATTCCGATAAAAGAACGTATATTTGTAGGAAAATAAATATACAAAATACACATAAAATTACGAAAATTTCAATAAAAATATATACAAAAAAACAAAAAAATAAATTTCAATTTCTATGAAAATAGATATACAAAATACACATATAATTAGTTAAATTTGTATTTAAATACATGTACAAAATACACATAAAATAATGTAAATTTGTATGAAATATATATACAAATACATATACAAGAATAATGTAAATATGTATAAAAAAATATATACAAAACACAAATAGAATAATGTAAAATAGTATCAAAATAAGTACACAGAATATTAATAAAATAATGTATAATAAAATAATGCAAAATACCCATAAAACAACGCATTTTTTATGAAAATATATATACCAAAATACACATAAAATATTTAAATTTGTATTACAATATATATACAAAATGAACATACAATAAGGTAAATTTGTATTGAAATAGATATGCAAAATACACATAAAACAATGTATATTTGTTTCAAAATATATATACGAATATACATAAAATAACGTAGATTTCTATAAAAATATATATACAAAATACACATAAAATGAAATAAATACGTATAAAAAAATGTATACAAAATACAAATAAAATAATGTAAATTCGTATCAAAATAAATAAACTAAATGCCAATAAAAGAATGTTTACTTGTATAAATATAAATATACAAAATACACATAAAATAACGTAAAATTGTATAAAACTATATACAAAAATAAACAAAAATAATTAAATTTGTATGAAAATAGATATACAAAAGACACATAAAATAAGCTAAATTTGAATTGAAGTAAATATAGAAAATACATAAAATAATGTAAATTTGTATCAAAATATATATTCAAATACACATATATTAAAATTAATATACAAAATGCGTATATAATAAGGTAAATTTGTATTGAAAAAATAATATATTTATATTATTTTATTGGTATTTTGTTTATTTATTTTGATACGAATTACATGATTATATGTGTATTTTGTACATATTTTTTACACGTATTTACATTATTTAATGTGTATTTTGTTTATATATTTTCATACAAATTTACGTTATTATATGTGAATTTGCATAAATATTTTGATACAAATTTACTTTATTTCATGTATTTTGTATATATATTTCAATTCAAATTTAGCTTATTTTGTGTGAATTTTGTATATATTTTCATACAAATTTAATTACTTCTGTGTATTTTTGTATATAGTTTTATATAAATTTACGTTATTTTATGTGTATTTTGTATATTTATATTTATACAAATTCACATTCTTTTATTGGTATTTTGTTTATTTATTTTGATACGAATTTACATTATTTTATGTGTTTTTTTGTATACATTTTTTTATACGTATTTACCTCATTTTATGTGTATTTTGTATATATATTTTTATAGAAATCTACGTTATTTTATGTTTATTCGTATATATATTTTGAAACAAATTTACATTGTTTTATATGTATTTTGCATATCTATTTCAATACAAATTTACCTTATTGTATGTCTTTTTTGTATATTTATTTTAATACAAATTTAATTTTTTGATGTGTATTTTGGTATATATATTTTTATAAATAAAAAAAATGCGTTATTTCATAGGTATTTTGCTTCTTTATTTTCATACAAATTTACATTATTTTATTAATATTCTGTGTATTTATTTTGATACGATTTTACATTATTCTATTTGTGATTTGTACATATTTTTTTATACAAATTTACGTTATTTTAAGTGTATTTGTTTATGTATTTTCATTCAAATCTACATTATTTTATGTGTATTTTGTGTATGTATTTCAATACAAATTTACCAAATTTTATGTGTATTTTGTATATTTATTTTCATACAAATTTAAAATATTTTTGTGTATTTTTGTATATAGTTTGATACAAATTTAGGGTATTTTATGTGTATTTTGTATATCTATTTTCATACAAATACACATTCTTTTATTGATATTTTGTTTATTTATTTTGACGCGAATTTTATGTGAATTTGTTTTCATTTCATACAAATTTACATTATTTTATGTGTATTTTGTGCATGTATTTAAATACAAATTTAACTAATTATATGTGTATTTTGTATATCTATTTTCATACAAAATTCATACGAATTTAGATTGTTTCATAGGTATTTTGTATACATATTTTTATACTCATTTACATTATCTAATGTGTGTTTTGTATATATATTTTTATGCAAATTTATTTTATGTTCATTTTTGTACATATATTTTTATAGAAATTTGCGTTATTTTATGTATATAGTTTTATATAAATTTACGTTATTTTATGTGCATTTTGTATATTTATATTTATACAACTACACATTCTTTTATTGCTATATTGTTTATTTATATTTATACGAATTTACATTATTTTATGTGTATTTTGTATACATTTTTTATACGTATTTACTTAATTTTATGGTTATTTTGTATATGTATTTTTATAGAAATCTACGTTATTTTATGTGTATTCGCATATATATTTTGAAACAAATTTACATTATTTTATATGTATTTTGCATATCTATTTCAATACAAATTTACCTTATTGTATGTGCATTTTGTATATTTATTTTGATACAAATTCAAATATTTTATGTGTATTTTGGTATCAATAATTTTATAAAAAATGCGTTATTTTATAGGTATTTTGCATCTTAATTTTCATACAAATTTACATTATTTTATTAATATTCTGTGTATATATTTTGATACGATTTTACATTATTCTATTTGTGTTTTGTATATTTTTTTATACATATTTACATTATTTAATGTGTATTTTGTATATATATTTCATACAAATTTACGTTATTATATGTGTATTTGTTTATATATTTTCTTTCAAATTTACATTATTTTATGTGTATTTTGTATATGTATTTCAATAGAAATTAACCTAATTTTATGTGTATTTTGTATATTTCTTTTCATACAAATTTAAATTATTTTTTTGTATTTTTGTATATAGTTTTATACAAATTTAGGTTATTTTATGTACGCATTTACATTATTTAATGTGTGTTTTGTATATATATTTTTTATCCAAAGTTAATTTATTTTACGTTCATTTTTGGACATACATTTTTTATAGAAATTATCGTTATTTTATATGTATTTGTATATGTTTTCTCATACAAATTTACATTATTTTATTGCTATTTTGTTTATTTAGTTTGATACGATTTACATGATTATATGTGTATTTTGTACATATTTTTTATACGTATTTACATTACTTAATGTGTATTTTGTTTATATATTTTTAAACAAATTTACGTTATTATATGTATTTTTATAAATATTTTGATACAAATTTACATTATTTTATGTATTTTGTATATTCATTTCAATTCAAATTTAGCTTATTTTATCTGTATTTTGTATATCTATTTTCATACGAATTTAATTACTTCTGTGTATTTTTGTATATAGTTTTATACAAATTTACGTTATTTTATGTGTATTTTGTATATTTATATTTATACAAATACACATTCTTTTATTGGTATTTTGTTTATTTATTTTGATACGAATTTACGTTATTTTATGTGTATTTTGTATACATTTTTTTATACGTATTTACTTCATTTTACGTGTATTTTGTATATATATTTTTATACAAATCTACGTTATTTTATGTGTATTCGTATATATATTTTGAAACAAATCTACATTTACATTTATTTTAATACAAATAATTTTTTTTATGTGTATTTTTGTATATATATTAAAAAAAATGCGTTATTTTATGGGTATTTATCTTCTTTATTATCATACAAATTTACATTATTTTATTAATATTCTGTGTATTTATTTTGATACGATTTTACATTATTCTATTTGTGTTTTGTATATATTTTTTATACAAATTTACGTTATTTTAAGTGTATTTGTTTATGTATTTTTATTCAAATTTACAGTATTTTATGTTTATTTTGTATATGTATTTCAATACAAATTTACCTAATTTTTTTGTGTATTTAGTATATTTATTTTCATACAAATTTAAATTATTTTTGTGTATTTTTGTATATAGTTTTATACAAATTTATGTTATCTTATGTGTATTTTATATATTTATTTTCATACAAATACACATTCTTTTATTGACATTTTGTTTATTTATTTTGACGGGAATTTACATTATTTAATGTGTATTTTGTATATATATTTTTATACGTATTTACATCCTTTCATGTATATTTTGTATATTTATAAAAAATGCGTTATTTTATGGGTATTTTGCATCTTTATTTTCATACAAATTTTCATTATTTTATTTACATTCTGTGTATTTATTTTAATACGATTTTACATTATTCTATTTGTGTTTTGTATATATATTTTTTATACATATTTACATTATTTAATGAGTATTTTTTATAAATATTTTATACAAATTTATGTTAATTTAAGTGTATTTGTTTATAGATTTTCATTCAAATTTACATTATTTTATGTGTATTTTGTATATGTATTTCTTTACAAATTTACCTAATTTTATGTGTATTTTGAATATTTATTTTCATACAAATTTAACCTATTTTTGTGTATTTTTATATATAGTTTTATACAAATTTACGTTATTTTATGTGTATTTTGTATATGTATTTTCATACAAATACACATTCTTTTATTGATATTTTAATTATTTATTTTGACACGAATTTACATTATTTAATGTGTATTTTGTATATATATTTTTATACGTATGAACAACATTTCATGTATATTTTGTATATATATTTCTATAGAAATCTACGTTATTTTATGTAAAAAAAATGAAAATTCGTATCAAAATAAATAAATAAAATTCCGATAAAAGAACGTATATTTGTAGGAAAATAAATATACAAAATACACATAAAATTACGAAAATTTGAATAAAAATATATACAAAAATACACAAAATTAATTTCAATTTGTATGAAAATAGATATACAAAATACACATATAATTAGTTAAATTTGTATTTAAATACATGTACAAAATTCACATAAAATAATGTAAATTTGTATGAAATGAAAAGAAATTCACATAAAATAACGTACATTGGTATAAAATAGATATACAAAATATACATAGAATAATGTAAAATCGTATCAAAATAAATACACAGAATATATAAAATAATGTAATTTTGTATGAAAATAAAGATGCAAAATACCCATTAAATAAAGCATATTTCTACAAAAATACATATACAAAAATACACATAGAATAGCTAAATTTGTATTAAAATTAATATACAAAATGCACGTATAATAAGGGAAATTTGTATTGAAAAAATATGCAAAATGCACATAAAACAATGTATATTTGTTTCAAAATATATATACGAATACACATAAAATAACGTATATTTCTATAGAAATATATATACAAAATACACATGAAATGACGTAAATACGTATAAAAATATATATACACAATACACATTAAATAATGTAAATTCGCATCAAAATAAATAAACAAAATATCAATAAAAGAATGTGTATTTGTATGAAAATAGATATACAAAATACACATAAAATATTGTAAATTTGAATAAAACTCTATACAAAAATACACAAAAAATAATTTAAATTTGTATAAAATATATATACAAAATACACATGAAATTAGGTAAATTTCTATTGAAATACATATACAAAATACACATAAAATAATGTAAATTTGAATAAAAATATATAAACAAATACACTTAAAATAACGAAAATTTGTATGAAATATATATAGAAAATACACATTAAATAATGTAAATATGTATAAAAAAAATATATACAAAACACAAATAGAATAATGTAAAATAGTATCAAAATAAATACACAGAATATTAATAAAATAATGTAAATTTGTATGAAAATAAAGATGCAAAATACCCATAAAACAACGCATTTTTTATGAAAATATATATACCAAAATGCACATAAAATATTTAAATTTGTAATACAATATATATACAAAATGCACATACAATAAGGTAAATTTGTATTGAAATAGATATGCAAAATACATATAAAACAATGTAAATTTGTTTAAAAAAAATACATACGAATACTCATAAAATGAAGTAAATACGTATAAGAAAATGTATACAAAATACACATAAAATAATGTAAATTCGTATCAAAATAAATAAAGTAAATGCCAATAAAAGAATGTTTACTTGTATAAATATAAATATACAAAATACACATAAAATAACGTAAAATTGTATAAAACTATATACAAAAATAAACAAAAATAATTAAATTTGTATGAAAATAGATATACAAAAGACACATTAAATAAGCTAAATTTGAATTGAAATAAATAGAGAAAATACATAAAATAATGTAAATTTGTATCAAAATATATATTCAAATACACATATAATAACGTAAATTTGTATAAAATTATATAAACGAAATACACATTAAATAATGTAAATACGTATAAAAGATATGTACGTAATGTAAAAATTTATAAAATTAAAGATGCAAAATACCCATAAAATATCTTATATTTAAAAAAAAGTATATACAAAAATGCACATAAAATAATTAAATTTGTATTAAAATAAATATACAAAATACACATACAATAAGGTAGATTTTTATTGAAATAGATATGCAAAAAACACATAAAATAATGAAAATTTTTATCAAAATATATACGAATACACACAATAAAATTACGTAAATTTTTATGAAAATATATATACAAAATACACAGAAAATAATGTAAATACATAGAAAAATATATATACAAAATACACATAAAATAATGCAAATTCGTATCAAAATAAATAAACAAAATTTCCTCTAAAAGAATGTATATGTGTAGGAAAATATATATACAAAATACAAATAAAATAAAAAAAAATTGTATAAAATAATACAAAAATACACAAAAATATTATAAATTTGTTTGAAAATAGATATGCAAAATACAAATGAGAAAAGGCAAATTTTTATTGAAATACAAATACAAAATACACATAAAATAATGTAAATTTGTATGAAATATAAACAAATACACATAAGATAACGTAAATTTCCATAAAATATATGTACAAAATATACATTAAATAATGTAAATACGTCTAAAAATATATATACAAAATACACAGAATAACGTAAAATCGTATCAAAATAAATAAACAGACAATCAATAAAATAATGTAAATTTGTATGAAAATAAAGATGCAAAATACCCATATAATAACGCATATTTGTTTAAAAATATATATAGAAAAATACACATAAAATAATTAAATTTGCATCAAAATAAATATACAAAAGGCACATACAATAAAGAAAATTTGTATTGAAATAGATATGCGAAATACACATAAATAATGTAAATTTGTATCAAAATATATATACGAATACACATAAAATAGAGTAAATTTCTATGAAAATATATATTCAAAATACATATAAAATTATGTAAATAAGTATAAAAATATATATATCAAATACACCTAAAATAATGAAAACTCGCATCAAAATAAATAAACAAAATTCCGATAAGAGAACGTATATTTGTAGGAAAATAAATATACAAAATTCACATAAAATTACGAAAATTTGAATAAAAATATATACTAAAATACACAAAATTAATTTCAATTTGTATGAAAATAGATATACATAATACACATATAATTAGTTAAATTTGTATTTAAATACATGTACAAAATACACATAAAATAATGTAAATTTGTATGAAATGAAAACAAATTCACATAAAATAACGTTCATTTGTATGAAATATATATACAAAATATACATAGAATAATGTAAAATCGTATCAAAATAAATACACAGAATATCAATAAAATAATGTAAATTTGTATGAAAATAGAGATGCAAAATACCCATAAAATAAAGCATTTTTTTTATGAAAATACATATACAAAAATACACATAGGATAATTAAATTTTATTAAAATTAATTTACAAAATGCACGTACAATAAGGTAAATTTATATTGAAAAAATATGCAAAATGCACATAAAACAATGTATATTTGTTTCAAAATATATATACGAATACACATAAAATAACATATATTTCTATAGAAATATATATACAAAATACACATGAAATGACGTAAATACGTATAAAAATATATATACACAATACACATTAAATAATGTGAACTCACGTCAAAATAAATAAACAAAATATCAATAAAAAATGTGTATTTGTATGAAAATAGATATACAAAATACACATAAAATATTTTAAATTTATATAAAACTCTTTTTATAAAAATATATATAATAAAATAAAATTTTAAAATTTGTCTTACAATAAATATACAAAATACACATACAATAAGGTAGATTTATATTGAAATAGATATGCTAAATACATATAAAACAATGTAAATTTGCTTCAAAATATATATACCAATGCACATAAAATAACGTAGATTACTATAAAAATATATATACAAAATACACATTAAATGAAGTAAATACGTATAAGGAAATGTATACAAAGTACACATAAAATAATTAAATTTGTATTAAAATAAATATACAAAATACACATACAATAAGGTAAATCTATATTGAAATAGATATGCAAAATAAACATAAAATAATGTAAATTTGTATCAAATCATATACGAATACACACAATAAAATAACGTAAATTTTTATGAAAATGTATATAAAAATACACATAAAATAATGTAAATACGTAGAAAAATATATATACAAAATACACATAAAATTATGTAAATTCTTATGAAAATAAATGAACAAAATTCCACTAAAAGAATGTATATTTGTAGGAAACTATAAATACAAAATACAAATAAAATAACTAAAATTTGTATAAAAATATATAAAAAATACATAAAAATAATTTAAATTTGTTTGAAAATAGATATGCAAAATACACATAAAATTAGGCAAATCTGTATTGAAATACATATACAAATTACACATAAAATATTGTAAATTTGTATGAAAATATATAAACAAATACACATAAAATAGCGTAAATTTGTATAAAATATATATACAAAATATACATTAAATAATGTAAATGTGTATAAAAATATATATACAAAATACACATAGAATAATGTAAAATCGTATCAAAATAAATAAACAGAATATCAATAAAATAATGTAAATTTGAATGAAAATAAAGATGCAAAATACCCAAACAATAACGCATATTTTTACAAATATACACATAAAATAATTAAATTTGTATTAAAATAAATATACAATATAAATATAGATTTGTTTAAAAATATATAAACAAAATACACATTAAGTAATGTAAATACGTATAAAAAATATGTACAAATTACACATATAATCATGTAACTCGTATCAAAATAAATAAATAAAATAGCAATAAAATAATGTAAATTTGTATGAGAAAACATATACAAATAACGCAAATTTCTATAAAAATATATGTACAAAAATGCACATAAAATAAAGTAAATTTGCATAAATATATATATATATATATATATATATATATATATATATATATATATATATATATATATATATATATATATATATATATATATATATATATATATATATATTTTTTTTACATTGCAGCCTATTGCGCCGGTAGGCTTCTTCCCGGTGGATCCTGATGGTCGGTCCAAGGCTTCTTTCCGGTAGGTCCTGATGGTCGGCCCAGCCCGTTCTGGCGCAGGCGAGTGTTTATAGTGGCGCCATCTTGCATTGGCTCATGCTGCCCTCCCAGAGCTCATCTTTGATCCTAGAATCTAGAGTCCGGGTTGATAGGTGGTCTTCTGGACAGCATGTGGGTAGTTTTAAGCCACTCGGCGGCGGCTGAAAAATCCCAGCTTGGTGGCACCGGGCGGGGATTGAACTCGCGTCCTCCTGAACACGAGGCCGTTACTTTGACGACTCAGCCACCGCCTCCCCTAAAAATATATATATATATACAAAACACACACTAAATAATGTAAATGCGTACATAAAATAACCTAAATTTGTATAAAACTATATACAAAAATACACAAAAATAATTTAAATTCGTTTGAAAAGAAATATACAAAATACACATAAAATTAGGTAAATTTGTATTGAAATACATATACAAAATACACATCAAATAATGTAAATTTGAATGAAAATATATAAACAAATACACTTAAAATAACGTAAATTTGTATAAAATATATATGCAAGATTCACATTAAATAATGTAAATGTGTATAAAAAAATATATACAAAAAACAAATAGAATAATGTAAAATCGTATTAAAATAAATACACAGAATATCAATAAAATAATGTAAATTTGTATGAAAATAAAGATACAAAATTCCCAAAAATTATCGCATTTTTTATAAAAATATATTTACCAAAATACACATCAAATATTTAAATTTGTATTGAAATAAATATACAAAATGCATATACAGTAAGGTAAATTTGTATTGAAAGAGATATTCAAAAATACATATAAAACAATGTAAATCTGTTTCAAAATATATATACGAATACACATAAAAAAAAGTAGATTTCTATAGAAATATATATACAAAATACATATGAAATTATGTAAATACGTATAAAAATATATATACAAAATACATATTAAATAATTTAAATTCGTGTCAAAATAAATAAACAAAATATCATGAAAAGAATGTGTATTTGTATGAAAATAGATAATAGATAATAAATTTGTATAAAATATATATGCAAGATACACATTAAATAATGTAAATATGTATAAAAAAGTATATACAAAAAACAAATAGAATAATGTAACATCGTATCAAAATAAATACACCGAATATTAATAAAATAATGTAAATTTGTATGAAAATAAAGATGCAAAATTCCCATTAAATAGCGCATTTCTTATAAAAATATATATACCAAAATACACATAAAATATTTAAATTTGCATTGAAATAAATATACAAAATGCACATACAATAAGGTAAATATGTATTGAAAGAGATATGCAAAAATACATATAAAACAATGTAAATTTGTTTCAAAATATATATAAGAATTCAAATAAAAAAACGTAGATTTCTATAAAAATATATATACAAAATACACATACAATTAAGTGAATACGTATAAAAAAATGTATACAAAATACACATAAAATAATGTAATTTCGAATTAAAATAAATTTAAATTTTAATTAAAATATAAAAACAAATACACTTAAAATAACTTAAATTTGTATAAAATATATATGCAAGATACACATTAAATAATGTAAATGTGTATAAAAAAATATATACAAAAAACAAATAGAATAATGTAAAATCGTATCAAAATAAATACACAGAATATCAATAAAATAATGTAAATTTGTATGAAAATAAAGATGCAAAATACACAAAATATTTAAATTCGTATTGAAATAAATATACAAAATGCATATACAGTAAGGTAAATTTGTATTAAAAGAGATATTCAAAAATACATATAAAACAATGTAAATTTGTTTCAAAATATATATACTAATACATATAAAATAACGTAGATTTCTATAGAAATATATATACAAAATACACATGAAATTATGTAAATTCGTGTCAAAATAAATAAACAAAATGCAAGATGGCGCTACTAATAAACACCTCGCCTGCGCTAGAACGGGGCCGACCATCAGGCCCCCCCTGGGAAAGAAGCCCCTGCCACCAATCAGGCCACTCAGGAAGATGCCTACCCGGCGTAAGGCGCAGCAGTAAAAAAAAAAAAAATACGTATAAAAATATATATACAAAATACATATCAAATAATGTAAATTCGTGTCAAAATAAATAAACAAAATATCATGAAAAGAATGTGTATTTGTATAAAAATAGATAATAGATAATAAATTTGTATAAAATATATATGCAAGATACTCATTAAATAATGTAAATATGTATAAAAAAGTATATACAAAAAACAAATAGAATAATGTAAATTCGTATCAAAATAAATACACCGAATATTAATAAAATAATGTAAATTTGTATGAAAATAAAGATGCAAAATTCCCATAAAATAGCGCATTTCTTATAAAAATATATATACCAAAATACACATAAAATATTTAAATTTGTATTGAAATAAATATACAAAATGCACATACAATAAGGTAAATTTGTATTGAAAGAGATATGCTAAATACATATAAAACAATGTAAATTTGTTTAAAATATATATACGAATACAAATAAAAAACTTAGATTTCCATAAAAATATATATACAAAATACACATAAAATTAAGTAAATACGTATAAAAAAATGTATACAAAATACACATAAAATAATGTAAATTCGATTTAAAATAAATAAACAAAATACCAATAAAAGAATGTGTATTTGGATAAATATAAATATACAAAATACATATACAAAATAAACATAAAATAAGGTAGATTTGTAATAAAATATATGTACAAAATACACATAAAATAATGTAAATTTATATGAAAATATATATATAAATACACATAAATAAATATTAAATAATGTAAAAGCGTATAAATTTTTTTTATACAAAGTACATATAAAATAATGTAAATTCGCATCAATATAAATCAACAAAACACCAATAAAATAATATATATATATATATATATATATATATATATATATATATATATATATATATATATATATATATATATATATATATATATATATATATATATATATATATATATATATATATATATATATATATATATGAATGAAAATAAATTTACAAAATACACATAACATAACTAAAATTTGTATTAAAATATATACAAAAATACATAGAAATAATTTGAGTTTGTATGAAAATAGATATACAAAATACACATAAAACTAGGTAAATTTCTTTTGAAATGTAGATACAAAATAGCCATAAAATATTGTAAATTTGTGTCAAAATATATAAACAAATACACATAAAATAACGTAAATTTGTATAAAAAATATATACAAAATACACATAGAATAATGTCAATTCGTATCAAAATGAATGAGCAGAATATCAATAAAATAATGTATATTTGTATGAAAATAAAGATGCAAAATACCCAAAAAATAAAGCATATGTTTATAAAAATACAGATACAAAAATACACATCGATTAATTAAGTTTGTATTAAAATTAATATACAAAATGCGTATATAATAAGGAAAATTTGTATTGAAAAAATATACAACATACACGTTTACTCATACAAATTTATATTATTTTATTGGTATTTTGTTTATTTATTTTGATACGAATTACATGATTATATGTGTATTTTGTACACATTTTTTTATACGTATTTACATTATCTAATGCGTATTTTGTTTATATATTTTCATACAAATTTACGTTATTATATGTGTATTTGTATAAATATTTTGATTCAAATTTACTTTATTTCATGTATTTTGTATATATATTTCAATTCAAATTTAGCTTATTTTGTGTGTATTTTGTATATATTTTCATACAAATTTAATTACTTCTGTGTATTTATGTATATAGTTTTATATAAATTTACGTTATTTTATGTGTATTTTGTATATTTATATTTATACAAATACACATTCTTTTATTGGTATTTTGTTTATTTATTTTGATACGAATTTACATTATTTTATATGTATTTTGTATACATTTTTTTATACGTATTTACTTCATTTTATGTGTATTTTGTATATATATATTTATAGAAATCTACGTTATTTTATGTGTATTCGTATACATATTTTGAAACAAATTTGCTTTGCTTTATATGTATTTTGCGTATCTATTTCAATACAAATT
This sequence comes from Eriocheir sinensis, assembly GCF_024679095.1. Taxonomy (NCBI): domain Eukaryota; kingdom Metazoa; phylum Arthropoda; class Malacostraca; order Decapoda; family Varunidae; genus Eriocheir; species Eriocheir sinensis. The sequence continues at coordinate 216,732 of NW_026111682.1, forward strand.
TACCTTATTGTATGCGTTTTTTATATATTTATTTTAATACAAATCTAATTTTTTTATGTGTATTTTGGTATATATATTTTTATAAAAAAAAAAATGCGTTATTTTATGGGTATTTTGCCTCTTTATTTTCATACAAATTTACATTATTTTATTAATATTCTGTGTATTTATTTTGATACGATTTTACATTATTCTATTTCTGTTTTGTATATATTTTTTTATACAAAGTTACGTTATTTTAAGTGTATTTTGTATATGTATTTCCATACAAATTTACCTAATTTAAAATATTTTTGTTTATTTTTGTATATAGTTTGATACAAATTTAGGTTATTTTATGTGTATTTTGAGTATCTATTAAATTTGTATTGAAATAGATATGCAAAATACATATAAAATAATGTAAATTTTTTTCAATATATATATACGAATACACATAAAATAACGTAGATTTCTATAAAAATACATATACAAAATACACATAATATTAAGTAAATACGTATAAAAAAATGTATACAAAATAAACATAAAATAATGTAAATTCATATAAATGTAAATAAACAATATACCAATAAAAGAATGTGTATTTGTATAAATATAAATATACAAAATGCATATAAAATAACGTAAATTTATATAAAACTATATACATAAAATAACGCAAATTTCTATAAAAATATATGTACAAAAATGAACATAAAATAAATTTGCATAAAAATATATATACAAAACACACTTTAGATAATGTAAATGAGTATAAAAATATGTATACAAAATACCTATTAAATAATCTAAATTCGTATCGAATTAAATTAAGAAATACCAATAAAATAATGTAATTTTGGATGAAAATATGTATACAAAATACACATAAAATAACCTAAATACAAATACAAGTATACACATAAAATAATTTAAAATTGAATGAAATAAATATACAAAATAAACATAAAATAAGGTAAATTTGTAATGAAAAATATGAAAACATACACATAAAATAAAATAAATTTGTATGAAAATATATATACAAATACATATTAAATAACATGAATTTTTATTAAATTTGTATCAAAATATATACTTATACACCCAATAAAATAACGTATTTTTTTTATGAAAATGTATATACAAAATACACATAAAATAATTTAAATACGTAGAAATATATATATATATATATATATATATATATATATATATATATATATATATATATATATATATATATATATATATATATATATATATATATATATATATATATATATATATATATATATATATATATATACAAAAAACACATAAAATAATGTATATTTGTATGAAAATATATAAACAAATACACATAAAATAATGTAAATTTGGATAAAATATATATACAAAATGAACATTAAATAATGTAAATATGTATAGAAAAAAATATACAAAATACACATAGAATAATGTTAAATCGTATCAAAATAAATAAAGAGAATATCAATAAAATAATGTAAATTTGTATGAAAATAAAGATGCAAAATATCCATATAATAACGCATATTTGCATAAAAATATATATACAAAAATACATATAAAATAGTTAAGTTTGTATTAAAATAAATATACAAAATGCACGTACAATTAAGTAAATTTGTATTGAAATAGATATGCAAAATACACATCAATAAAGTAGATTTGTATCAAAATATATATACGAATACTCATAAAATAGAGTAAATTTCTATGAAAATATACATACAAAATAGATATACAAAATACACATATAACTAGTTAAATTTGTATTTAAATACATGTACAAAAAACACATAAAATAATGTAGATTTGTATGAAATGAAAACAAATACATTTTATATAAAATATATATACAAAATACACAAAGAATAATGTAAAATCATATCAAAATAAATACACAGAATATCAATAAAATAATGTAAATTTGTATGAAAATAAAGATACAAAATACCCATAAAATAAAGCAATTTTTTTTATAAAAATACATATACAAAAATTCACATAGATTAATCAAATTTGTATTAAAATTAATATACAAAATGCACATACAATAAGGTAAATTTGTATTGAAAAAATATGCAAAAATACACATAAAATAATGTAAATTTGTTTCAAAATATATATACGAATACACATAAAATAACGCAGATTTCTATAGAAATATATATACAAAATACACTTGAAATAATGTAAATACGTATAAAAATATATATACAAAATACACATTAAATAATGTTAATTCGTGTCAAAATAGATAAACAAAATATCATGAAAAGAATGTGTATTTGTATTAAAATAGATATACAAAAGACACATAAAATAACCTAAATTTGTATAAAACTATACACAAAAATACACAAAAATAATTTAAACTTGTATGAAAATAAATATACAAAAAACATATAAAAATAGGTAAACTTGTATTGAAATACATATACAAAATACACGTAAATTTGTATCAAGTATATATACAAAAAACACATTAAATAATGTAAATATGTATAAAAAATATATACAAAACACAAATAAAATAATGTAAAATCGTATCAAAATAAATACAGAAAATATTAATAAAATAATGTAAATATGTATGAAAATTAAGATGCAAAATACCCATAAAATAACGCATTTTTTATAAAAATATAAATACGAAAAAACATAAAATGTTTGATTTTGTATTAAAATAAATAGATATACAAAATACACATAAAATAAGCTAAATTTGAATTGAAATATATATACAAAATACATAAAATAATGTAAATGTTTATCAAAATACCTATACAAATACACATATAATAACGTAAATTTGTATAAAAATATATAAACAAAATACACATTAAATAATGTAAATACGTATAAAAAAATTTAAAAAATACACAAATAATCATGTAATTCGTATCAAAATAAATAGACAAAATACCAATAAAATAATGTAAATTTCTATGAGAAAACATATACAAAATACACATAAATAACGCAAATATCAATAAAAATATATAATATAATATATTTTTATACATATTTAAAATATTTAATGTATATTTTGTATATATATGTTTTTTCCAAATTTACGTGATTTTATATGTATTTGTTTATATATTTTCATACAAATTTACATTATTTTATGTGAGTTTTGTATATGTATTTCAATACAAATTTGCCTAACTTTATGTGTATTTTGCATATCTATTTTCAAACAAATTTAAATTATTTTTGTGTATATTTGTATATATTTTTATACAAATTTTAGTTATTTTATTTGTTTTTTGTATATATATTTTCCTACAAATATACATTCTTTTATTGGAATTTTGTGTATTTAATTTTTTACGAATTTACATTATTTTATGTGTATTTTGTATATATATTTTTCTACGTATTTAAGCTATTTTTTGTGTATTTTATATATACATTTTTATAAAAATTTACGTTATTTTATTGTGTGTATTCGTATATATTTTGAAACATTTTATACAAATTTATGTTATTTTATGTGTATTTGTATATATATTTTTATACAAATTTATATTATTTTATGTGTATTCTTACATATATTTTATTACAAATTTACCTTATTTTATGTTTATTTTGTATATTTATTTCATTCAATTTTAAATTATTTAATGTGTATATTTGTATTTGTATTTAGGTTATTTTATGTGTGTTTTTTATATATATTTTCATCCAAAATTACATTATTTTATTGTTATTTTCTTAATTTAACTCGATACGAATTTAGATTATTTCACAGGTATTTTGTATACATATTTTTATACTCATTTACATTATCTAATGTTTGTTTTGTATATATTTTTTTATGCAAACTAATTTTATGTGCATTTTTGTACATATATTTTTATAGAAACTTAAAACGTTATTTTATGTGTATTTTGTATATGTTTTCTCATACAAATTTACATTATTTAATTAGTTTTTTGTTTATTTATTTTGATACGAATGACTTGATTATTGGTGTATTTTGTAAATATTTTTTTATACGTATTTACATTACTTAATATGTATTTTGTTTATATATTTTTTTTACAAATTTACGTTATTATATGTGTATTTGTTAAAAATATTTTGAAACGAATTTACTTTATTTTATGTATTTTGTATATATATTTCAATTCAAATTTAGCTTATTTTGTGTATTTTGTATATCTATTTTCATACAAATTTAATTACTTCTGTGTATTTTTGTATATAGTTTTATACAAATTTACGTTATTTTATGTGCATTTTGTATATTTATATTTATACAAATACATTCTCTTATTGGTATTTTCTTTATTTATATTTATACGAATTTACATTATTTTATGTGTATTTTGTATACATTTTGATTCGTATTTACTTAATTTTATTTGTATATTTATAGAAATCTACGTTATTTTATGTGTATTCGTATATATATATTTTGAAACAAATTTACATTGTTTTATATGTTTTTTGTATATCTACTTCAATACAAATTTACCTTATTGTATGTGCATTTTGTATATTTATTTTAATACAAATTCAAATATTTTATGTGTATTTTGGTATATATAATTTAAAAAAAATGCGTTATTTTATAGTTATTTTGCATCTTAGCTTTCATAGAAATGTACATTATTTTATTAATATTCTGTGTATATATTTTGATACGATTTTATATTATACTATTTGTGTTTTGTATATATTTTTTTATACATATTTTCATTATTTAATGTGTATTTTTTATATATATTTTATACAAATTAACGTCATTTTAAGTGTATTTGTTTATATAATTTCATTCAAATTTACATTATTTTAAGTGTATTTTGTATATGTATTTCAATACAAATTTACCTAATTTTATGTGTATTTTGTATATTTATTTTCATACAGATTTAAATAATTTTTGTGTTTTTTTGTATATACATATAGAGTAAATTTCTATGAAAATATATATTCAAAATACATATAAAATTATGTAAATAAGTATAAAAATATATATATCAAATACACCTAAAAAAATGAAAATTCGTATCAAAATAAATAAACAAAATTCCGATAAAAGAACGTATATTTGTAGGAAAATAAATATACAAAATACACATAAAATTACGAAAATTTGAATAAAAGTATATACAAAAAAACAAAAAAAATAAATTTTAATTTGTATGAAAATAGATATACAAAATACACATATAATTAGTTAAATTTGTATTTAAATACATGTACAAAATACACGTAAAATAATGTAAATTTGTATGAAATGAAAACAAATTCACATAAAATAACGTACATTTGTATAAAACAGATATACAAAATATACATAGAATAATGTAAAATCGTATCAAAATAAATACACAGAATATCAATAAAATAATGTAATTTTGTATGAAAATAAAGATGCAAAATACCCATAAAATAAAGCATTTTTTTTTTTAAATACATATACAGGAATACACATAGAATAATTAAATTTGTATTAAAATTAATATACAAAATGCACGTACAATAAGGGAAATTTGTATTGAAAAAATATACAAAATGCACATAAAACAATGTATATTTGTTTTAAAATATATATACGAATACACATAAAATAACGTATATTTCTATAGAAATATATATACAAAATACACATGAAATGACGTTAATACGTATAAAAATATATATACACAATACACATTAAATAATGTAAATTCGCATCAAAATAAATAAACAAAATATCAATAAAAGAATGTATATTTGTATGAAAATAGATATACAAAATATACATAAAATATTGTAAATTTGTATAAAACTCTATTAAAAAAATACACAAAAATAATTTAAATTTGTATAAAAATATAAATACAAAATACACATAAAACTAGTTAAATTTCTATTGAAATACATATACAAAATACACATAAAATAATGTAAATTTGAATGAAAATATATAAACAAATACACTTAAAATAACGTAAATTTGTATGAAATATATATAGAAAATACACATTAAATAATGTAAATATGTATAAAAAAATATATACAAAACACAAATAGAATAATGTAAAATAGTATCAAAATAAATACACAGAATATTAATAAAATAATGTAAATTTGTATGAAAATAAAGATGCAAAATACCCTTAAAACAACGCAATTTTTATGAAAATATATATACCAAAATACACATAAAATATTTAAATTTGTATTACAATAAATATACAAAATGCACATACAATAAGGTAAATTTGTATTGAAATAGATATGCAAAATACACATAAAACAATGTAAATTTGTTTCAAAATATATATACGAATACACATAAAATAACGTAGATTTCCATAAAAATATATATGCAAAATACACATAAAATGAAGTAAATACGTATAAGAAAATGTATACAAAATACACATCAAATAATGTAAATTCGTATCAAAATAACTAAACTAAATGCCAATAAAAGAATGTTTACTTGTATAAATATAAATATACAAAATACACATAAAATAACGTAAAATTGTATAAAGCTATATACAAAAATAAACAAAAATAATTAAATTTGTATGAAAATAGATATACAAAAGACACATAAAATAAGCTAAATTTGAATTGAAATAAATATAGAAAATACATAAAATAATGTAAATTTGTATCAAAATATATATTTAAATACACATATATTAAAATTAATATACAAAATGCGTATATAATAAGATAAATTTCTATTGAAAAAATATGCAACATACACGTTTACTCATACAAATTTATATTATTTTATTGGTATTTTGTTTATTTATTTTGATGCGAATTACATGATTATATGTGTATTTTGTACATATTTTTTTATACGGATTTACTTTATTTAATGTGTATTTTGTTTATATATTTTCATACAAATTTACGTTATTATATGTGTATTTGTATAAATATTTTGACACAAACTTACTTTATTTCATGTATTTTGTATATATATTTCATTTCAAATTTAGCTTATTTTGTGTGTATTTTGTATATATTTTCATACAAATTTAATTACTTCTGTGTATTTTTGTATATAGTTTTATATAAATTTACGTTATTTTATGTGTATTTTGTATATTTATATTTATACAAATACACATTCTTTTATTGCTATTTTGTTTATTTATTTTGATACGAATTTACATTATTTTATGTGTATTTATACATTTATTTATACGTATTTACTTCATTTTATGTGTATTTTGTATATATATTTTTATAGAAATCTACGTTATTATATGTGTATTCGTATATATATTTTGAAACAAATTTACATTGTTTTATATGTATTTTGGATATCTATTTCAATACAAATTTACCTTATTGTATGTGTTTTTTGTATATTTATTTTAATACAAATTTAATTTTTCGATGTGTATTTTGGTATATATATTTTTATAAAAAAAAAAAAGCGTTATTTTATGGGTATTTTGCTTCTTTATTTTCATACAAATTTATATTATTTTATTAATATTCTGTGTATTTATTTTGATACGATTTTACATTATTCTATTTGTGTTTTGTACATATTTTTTTTATACAAATTTACGTTTTTTTATAAAATTATTGATACCAAAATACACATAAAATATTTCAATTTGTATTAAAATAAATATACAAAATGCACATACAATAAGGTAAATTTGTATTGAAATAGATATGCAAAATACATATAAAATAATGTAAATTTGTTTCAAAATATATATACGAATACACATAAAAAAGCGTAGATTTTTATAAAAATACATATACAAAATACATATGAAATAAAGTAAATACGTATAAAAAATGTATACAAAATACACATAAAATAATGTAAATTCGTATAAATGTAAATAAACAATATACCAATAAAAGAATGTGTATTTGTATAAATATAAATATACAAAATGCACATAAAATAACGAAAATTTATATAAAACTATATACATAAAATAACGCAAATTTCTGTAAAAATATATGTACAAAAATGAACATAAAATAAATTTGCATAAAAATATATATACAAAACACACATTAGATAATGTAAATGAGTATAAAAATATGTATAGAAAATACCTATGAAATAATCCAAATTCGTATCGAATTAAATTAAGAAAATACCAATAAAATAATGAAATTTTGGATGAAAATATATATACAAAATACACATAAAATAACCTAAATACAAATACAAATATACACATAAAATATTGTATTTTGTATATACATTTCAATTCAAATTTAGCTTATTTTATCTGTATTTTGTATATCTATTTTCATACGAATTTAATTACTTCTGTGTATTTTTGTATAGTTTTATACAAATTTACGTTATTTTATGTGTATTTTGTATATTTATATTTATACAAATACACATTCTTTTATTGGTATTTTGTTTATTTATTTTGATACGAATTTACGTTATTTTATGTGTATTTTGTATACATTTTCTTATACGTATTTACTTCATTTTATGTGTATTTTGTATATATATTTTTATACAAATCTACGTTATTTTATGTGTATTCGTATATATATTTTTAAACAAATTTACATTGTTTTATATGTATTTTGCATATCTATTTCAATACAGATTTACCTTATTGTATGTGTATTTTGTATATTTATTTTAATACAAATTAATTTTTTCATGTGTATTTTGGTATATATATTTTTATAAAAAATGCGTTATTTAATGTGTATTTTGCATCTTTATTTTCATACAAATTTACATTGTTTTATTGATATTCTGTGTATTTATTTTAATACGATTTTACATTATTCTATTTGTGTTTTCTATATATTTTTTTATACATATTTACATTATTTAATGTGTATTTTGTATATTTTAAAACAAATTTACGTTATTTTATGCGCATCTGTTAAAATATTTTGATACAAATTTACATTATTTTATGTATTTTGTATATATATTATTCAATACAAATTTAGTTTATTTTATGTATATTTTGTATATCTATATTCATTCGTATCAAAATAAATAAACAAAAAAGCAATCAAATAATGTAAATTTGTATGAGAAAACATATACAAATACACATAAATTAACGCAAATTTCTAAAAAAATATATGTACAAAAATGCACATAAAATAAAGTAAATTTGCATAAAAATATATATACAAAACACACATTAAATAAAGTAAATGCGTACATAAAATAACCTAAATTTGTATAAAACTATATACAAAAATACACAAAAATATTTAAAATTTGTATGAAAAGAAATATACAAAATACACATGAAATTAGGTAAATTTGTATTGAAATACATATACAAAATACACATAGAATAATGTAAATTTGAATGAAAATATATAAACAAATACACTTAAAATAACGTAAATTTGTATAAAATATATATGCAAGATACACATTAAATAATGTAAATGTGTATAAAAAAATATTTACAAAAAAGAAATAGAATAATGTAAAATCCTATCAATATAAATACACAGAATATCAATAAAATAATGTAAATTTGTATGAAAAGAAAGATGCAAAATGCCCATAAAATAGCGCATTTTTTATAAAAATATATATACCAAAATACACATAAAATATTTAAATTTGTATTGAAATAAATATACAAAATGAATATACAGTAAGGTAAATATGTATTGAAAGAAATATTCAAAAATACATATAAAATAAAGTAAATTTGTTTCAAAATATATATACGAATACACATAAAATAACGTAGATTTCTATAGAAATATATATACAAAATACACATGAAATTAAGTAAATACGTATAAAAATATATATACAAAATACATATCTAATTAAATTCGTGTCAAAATAAATAAACAAAATATCATGAAAAGAATGTGTATTTGTATGAAAATAAATAATAGATAATAAATTTGTATGAAATATATATGCAAGATACACATTAAATAATGTAAATATGTATAAAAAATATATATACAAAAAACAAATAGAATAATGTGAAATCGTATCAAAATAAATACACCGAATATTAATAAAATAATGTAAATTTGTATGAAAATAAAGATGCAAAAATCCCATCAAATAGCGCATTTCTTATAAAAATATATATACCAAAATACACATAAAATATATAAATTTGTATTGAAGTAAATATACAAAATGCACATACAATAAGGTAAACTTGTATTGAAAGAGATATGCAAAAATACAAATAAAACAATGTAAATTTGTTTCAAAATATATACGAATACACATAAAATAACGTAGATTTCTATAAATATATATATATACAAAATACACATAAATTAAGTAAATACGTATAAAAATAGATATACAAAATACACATAGAATAATGTAAAAATGTTTCAAAAAAATAAACAGAATATAAATAAAATAATGTAAATTTGTATGAAAATAAAAATGCAAAATACCCATAAAATAAAGCATATTTTTATAAAAATACATATACAAAAATACACATAGCATTATTAAATTTGTATTAAAATTAATATACAAAATGCATATACAATAAGGTAAATTTGTATTGAAAAAATATGCAAAATACACATAAAACAGTGTAAATTTATTTCAAAATCTATATACGAATACTCATAAATCAACGTAGATTTCTATAGAAATATATATACAAAATACACATCAAATGATGTAAACACGTATAAAAATATATATATAAAATACACATTAAATAATGTAAATTCGCGTCAAAATAAATAAACAAAATATCAATAAAAGAATGTGTATTTGTATGAAAATAGATATACAATATACACATAGATTCACCTAAATTTGTATAAAACTATATATAAAAATACAATTTTTTTTTATTTGTATGAAAATAAATATACAAAATACACATAAAATTAGGTAAATTTGTATTGAAATACATTTACTAAATACACATAAAATAATGTAAATTTGAATGAAAATATATAAACAAATACACTTAAAATAACGTAAATTTGTATAAAATATATATAGAAAATACACATTAAGTAATGTAAATATGTATAAAAAAATATATACAAAACACAAATAGAATAATTTAAAATAGTATCAAAATAAATACAGAGAATATTAATAAAATAATGTAAATTTGTATGAAAATAAAGATGCAAAATACCCATAAAACAACGCAATTTTTATGAAAATATGTATACCAAAATACACATAAAATATTTAAATTTGTATTACAATAAATATACAAAATGCACATACAATAAGGTAAATTTGTATTGAAATAGATATGCAAAATACACATAAAACAATGTAAATTTGTTTCAAAATATATATACAAATACACATAAAATAACGTAGATTTCAATAAAAATATATATACAAAATACACATAAAATGAAGTAAATACGTATAAGAAAATGTATACAAAATACACATCAAATAATGTAAATTCGTATCAAAATAACTAAACTAAATGCCAAGAAAAGAATGTTTAATTGTATAAATATAAATATACAAAATACACAGAAAATAACGTAAATTGTATAAAACTATATACAAAAATAAACAAAAATAATTAAATTTGCATGAAAATAGATATACAAAAGACACATAAAATAAGCTAAATTTGAATTGAAATAAATATAGAAAATACATAAAATAATGTAAATTTGTATCAAAATATATATTCATATACACATATATTAAAATTAATATACAAAATGCGTATATAATAAGGTAAATTTGTATTGAAAAAATATGCAACATACACGTTTACTCATACAAATTTATATTATTTTATTGGTATTTTGTTTATTTATTTTGATACGAATTACATGATTATATGTGTATTTTGTACATATTTTTTTATACGTATTTACATTATTTAATGTGTATTTTGTTTATATATGTTCATACAAATTTACGTTATTATATGTGTATTTGTATAAATATTTTGATACAAATTTACTTTATTTCATGTATTTTGTATATATATTTCAATTCAAATTTAGCTTATTTTGTGTGTATTTTGTATGTCTATTTTCATACAAATTTAATTACTTCTGTGTATTTTTGTATATAGTTTTATATAAATTTACGTTATTTTATGTGTATTTTGTATATTTATATTTATACAAATACACATTCTTTTATTGTTATTTTGTTTATTTATTTTGATACTAATTTACATTATTTTATGTGTATTTTGTATACATTTTTTTATACGTATTTACTTCATTTTATGTGTATTTTGTATATATATTTTTTTAGAAATCTACGTAATTATATGTGTAATCGTATATATATTTTGAAACAAATTTACATTGTTTTATATGTATTTTGCATATCTATTTCAATTCAAATTTACCTTATTGTATGTGTTTTTTGTATATTTATTTTAATACAAATTTAATTTTTTGATGTGTATTTTGGTATATATATTTTTATAAATAAAAAAAATGCGTTATTTTATGGGTATTTTGCTTCTTTATTTTCATACAAATTTACATTATTTTATTAATATTCTGTGTATTTATTTTGATACGATTTTACATTATTCTATTTGTGTTTTGTACATATTTTTTTATACAAATTTACGTTATTTTAAGTGTATTTGTTTATGTATTTTCATTCAAATTTACATTATTTTATGTGAATTTTGTGTATGTATTTCAATACAAATTTACCTAATTTTACGTGTATTTTGTATATTTATTTTCATACAAATTTAAAATATTTTTGTTTATTTTTGTATATAGTTTGATACAAATTTAGGTTATTTTATGTATTTTGTATCTATTTTCATACAAATACACATTCTTTTATTGATATTTTGTTTATTTATTTTGACGCGAATTTTATGTGAATTTGTTTTCATTTCATACAAATTTACATTATTTTATGTGTATTTTGTACATGTATTTAAATACAAATTTAACGAATTATATGTGTATTTTGCATATCTATTTTCATACAAATTGAAATTTATTTTTTTGTTTTTTTGTATATATTTTTTTTTAAATTTTCGTAATCTTATAAAAATATATATACCAAAATACATAAAATATTTAAATTTGCATTGAAATAAATATACAAAATGCACATACAATAAGGTAAATTTGTATTGAAAGAGATATGCAAAAATACATATAAAACAATGTAAATTTGTTTCAAAATATATATACGAATACAAATAAAAAAACGTAGATTTCTATAAAAATATATATACAAAATACACTTAAAATTAAGTAAATACGTATAAAAAAATTTGTACAAAATACACATAAAATAATGTAAATTCGAATTAAAATAAATAAACAAAATACCAATAAAAGAATGTGTATTTGGATAAATATAAATATACAAAATACACATACAAAATAAACATAAAATAAGGTAGATTTGTAAAAAAAATATATGTACAAAATACACATAAAATAATGTAAATTTATATTAAAATATATATACAAATACACATAAAATACCATGAATTTGTATAAAAATATATATTCAAAATAAATATTAAATAATGTAAAAGCGTATAAAAATATATATACAAAGTACATATAAAATAATGTAAATTCGTATCAATATAAATCAACAAAACACCAATAAAATAATATATATTTGAATGAAAATAAATTTAAAAAATACACATAACTAAAATTTGTATTAAAATATCTACAAAAATAAATAGAAATAATTTGAGTTTGTATGAAAATAGATATACAAAATACACATAAAACTAGGTAAATTTCTTTTGAAATGTATATCCAAAATACCCATAAAATATTGTAAATTTGTGTCAAAATATATGAAAAATACACATAAAATAACGTAAATTTGTATGAAAAATATATACAAAATACACATAGAATAATGTCAATTCGTATCAAAATGAATGAGCAGAATATCAATAAAATAATGTAAATTTGTATGAAAATAAAGATGCAAAATACCCAAAAAATAAAGCATATGTTTATAAAAATACAGATACAAAAATACACATCGAATAATTAAATTTGTATTAAAATTAATATACAAAATGCGTATATAATAAGGTTAATTTGTATTGAAAAAATATGCAACATACACGTTTACTCATACAAATTTATATTATTTTATTGGTATTTTGTTAATTTATTTTGATACGAAATACATGATTATATGTGTATTTTGTACATATTTTTTATACGTATTTACATTATTTAATGTGTATTTTCTTTATATATTTTCATTCAAATTTACGTTATTATATGTGTATTTGTATAAATATTTTGATACAAATTTACTTTATTTCATGTATTTTGTATATATATTTCAATTCAAATTTAGCTTATTTCGTGTGTATTTTGTATATATTTTCATACAAATTTATTTACTTCCGTGTATTTTTGTATATAGTTTTATATAAATTTACGTTATTTTATGTGTATTTTGTATATTTATATTTATACAAATACACATTCTTTTATTGGTATTTTGTTTATTTATTTTGATACGAATTTACATTATTTGATGTGTATTTTGTATACATTTTTTTATTCGTTTTTACTTCATTTTACGTGTATTTTGTATATATATTTTTATACAAATCTACGTTATTTTATGTGTATTCGTATATATATTTTGAAACAAATTTACATTGTTTTATATGTATTTTGCATATCTATTTCAATACAGATTTACCTTATTGTATGTGTATTTTGTATATTTATTTTAATACAAATAAATTTTTTTATGTGTATTTTTGTATATATATTTTAAAAAAATGTGTTATTTTATGGGTATTTTGCTTCTTTATTTTCATACAAATTTACATTATTTTATTAATATTTTGTGTATTTATTTTGATACGATTTTACATTATTCTATTTGTGTTTTGTATATATTTTTTTATACAAATTTACGTTATTTTAAGTGTATTTGTTAATGTATTTTCATTCAAATTTACAGTATTTTATGTGTATTTTGTATATGTATTTCAATACAAATTTACCTAATTTTATGTGTATTTTGTATATTTATTTTCATACAAATTTAAATTATTTTTGTGTATTTTTGTATATAGTTTTATACAAATTTATGTTGTCTTATGTGTATTTTGTATATTTATTTTCATACAAATACACATTCTTTTATTGACATTTTGTTTATTTATTTTGACGCGAATTTACATTATTTAATGTGTATTTTGTATATATATTTTTATACGTATTTACATCCTTTCATGTGTATTTTGTATATTTATAAAAAAATGGTTATTTTATGGGTATTTTGCATCTTTATTTTCATACAAATTTACATTATTTTATTTACATTCTGTGTATTTATTTTAATACGATTTTACATTATTCTATTTGTGTTTTGTAAATATATTTTTTATACATATTTACATTATTTAATGAGTATTTTTTATATATAATTTATACAAATTTATGTTAATTTAAGTGTATTTGTTTATATATTTTCATTAAAATTTACATTATTTTATGTGTATTTTGTATATGTATTTCTTTACAAATTTACCTAATTTTATGTGTATTTTGTATATTTATTTTCATACAAATTTAACTTATTTTTGAGTATTTTTATATATAGTTTTATACAAATTTACGTTATTTTATGTGTATTTTGTATATGTATTTTCATACAAATACTCATTCTTTTATTGATATTTTAATTATTTATTTTGACACGAATTTACATTATTTAATGTGTATTTTGTATATATATTTTTATACGTATTTACAACATTTCATGTGTATTTTGCATATATATTTCTATAGAAATCTACGTTATTTTATGTGTATTCGTATATATATTTTGAAACAAATCTACATTATTTTATGTGTATTATGTATATATATTTCATTATAAATTTGCCTTATTTTAAGTTTATTTTTATATCTATTTTCATTCAAATTCAAATAATTTTATGTGTATATATTTATTTGTATTTACGTTATTTTTATGTGTATTTTCTATATATATTTTCATTCAAAATTACATTATTTTATCGGTATTTTGTTCATTTATTTCGATACGAATTTAGATTATTTCATGTGTATTTTCTATACATATACATATAGAGTAAATTTCTATGAAAATATATATTTAAAATACATATAAAATTATGTAAATAAGTATAAAAATATATATATCAAATACTTCATTTTATGTGTATTTTGTATATATTTTTATAGAAATCAACGTTATTTAATGTGTATTCGTATATATATTTTGAAATAAATTTACATTGTTTTATATGTATTTTGCATATCTATTTCAATACAAATTTACCTTACAGTATGTGCATTTTTTATATTTATTTTGATACAAATTTTAATATTTTATGTGTATTTTGGTATATACATATTTATAAAAAAATGCGTTATTTTATGGCTATTTTGCATCTTTATTTTCATACAAATTTACATTATTTTATTATTATTCTGTGTATTTACTTTGATACGATTTTACATTATTCTATTTGTGTTTTGAATATATTTTTTTATACATATTTACATTATTTAATTAGTATTTTGTATATATATTTGATACAAATTTACGTTATTTTAAGTGTATATATTTATATATTTTCATTCAAACTTCCATTATTTTATGTGTATTTTGTATATGTATTTCAATACAAATTTACCTAATTTTATGTGTATTTTGTATATATATTTTCATACAAATTTAAATTATTTTTGTGTATTTTTGTATATAGTTTTATACAAACTTAGGTTATTTTATAAGTATTTTGTAGATCTATTTTCATACAAATACACATTCTTTTATTGATATTTTGTTTATTTATTTTGACGAGAATTTAAATTATTTAATGTGTATTTTGTATATATATTTTTATACGTATTTACATCATTTCATGTGTATTTTGTATATATATTTCTATAGAAATCTACGTTGTATTATGTGTATTCGTATATAGATTTTTAAACAAATTTACACTTTTATGTGTATTTTGCATATTTTTTCAATACAAATTTACCTTATTGTATATGCATTTTGTATATTAATTTTAATACAAATTTAATTATTCTATGTGTATTTTTGTATATGTATTTTTATAAAAATATGCTTTATTTTATGGGTATTTTGCATCTTTATTTTCATAGAAATTTACGTTATTTTATTGATATCCTGCTCATTCATTTTGATACGATCTGACATTATTCTATGTGTATTTTGTAAATATTTTTCATACAAATTTACGTTGTTTTATGTGTATTTGTTTATATATTTTGACAAATTTACAATATTTTATGGGTATTTTGTATATATATTTCAAAAGAAATTTACCTAGTTTTATGTGTATTTTGAATATCTATTTTCATACAAACTCAAATTATTTTTATGAATTTTTGTATATATTTCAATACAAAGTTTAGTTATGTTATGTGTATTTTGTAAATCTATTTTCATTCAAATATATATTATTTTATTGGTATTTTGTTGATTTATATTGATACGAATTTACATTATTTTATATGTACTTTTTATATATATTTTTATACGCATTTACATTATTTAATATTTATTTTAAATATATAATTTTATACAAATTCATGGTATTTTATGTGTTTTTGTATATATATTTTCATATAAATTTACATTATTTTATGTGTATTTTGTACATATATTTCATTACAAATTTACCTTATTTTATGTTTATTTTGTATGTGTATTTTGCATATTTATATTTATCCAAATACACATTCTTTTATTGGTATTTTGTTTATTTATTTTAAATTGAATTACATGATTATATGTGTATTTTGTACACATTTTTTTATACGTATTTACATTATTTAATGTGTATTTTGTTTATATATTTTCATACAAATTTACGTTATTATATGTGTATTTGTATAAATATTTTGATACCAATTTACTTTATTTCATGTATTTTGTATATATATTTCAATTCAAATTTAGCTTATTTTGTGTGTGTTTTGTATATATTTTCATACAAATTTAATTACTTCTGTGTATTTTTTATATAGTTTTATATAAATTTACGTTATTTTATGTGTATTTTGTATATTTATATTTATACAAATACACATTCTTTTATTGGTATTTTGTTTATTTATTTTGATACGAATTTACATTATTTTATGTGTATTTTGTATACATTTTTTACACGTATTTACTTCATTTTATGTGTATTTTGTATATATATTTTTATAGAAATCTACGTTATTTTATGTGTATTCGTATACATATTTTGAAACAAATTTACATTGCTTTATATGTATTTTGCATATCTATTTCAATACAGATTTACCTTATTGTATGTGTTTTTTGTATATATATTTTAATACAAATTTCATTTTTTGATGTGTATTTTGGTATATATATTTTTTTAAATAAAAAAATGCGTTATTTTATTGGTGTTTTGCTCCTTTATTTTCATACAAATTTACATTATTTTATTAATATTCTGTGTATTTATTTTGATACGATTTTACATTATTCTATTTGTGTTTTGTACATTTTTTTTATACAAATTTAGTTTTTTTTATAAAATTATTGATACCAAAATACACATAAAATATTTCAATTTGTATTAAAATAAATATACAAAATGCACATACAATAAGGTACATTTGTATTGAAATAGATATGCAAAATACATATAAAATAATGTAAATTTGTTTCAAAATATATATACGAATACACATAAAATAACGTAGATTTTTATAAAAATACATATACAAAATACATATAAAATAAAGCAAATACGTATAAAAAAATGTATACAAAATACACATAAAATAATGTAAATTCGTATAAATGTAAATAAACAATATACCAATAAAAGAATGTGTATTTGTATAAATATAAATATACAAAATGCACATAAAATAACATAAATTTATATAAAACTATATACATCAAATAACGCAAATTTCTATAAAAATATATGTAAAAAAATGAACATAAAATAAATTTGCATAAAAATATATATACAAAACACACATTAGATAATGTAAATGAGTATAAAGATATGTATAGAAAATACCTATGAAATAATCTAAAACTCGTATCGAATTAAATTAAGAAAATACCAATATAATAATGAAATTTTGGATGAAAATATTTATACAAAATACACATAAAATAACCTAAATACAAATATAAATATACACATAATATATTGTATTTTGAATATACATTTCAATTCAAATTTAGCTTATTTTATCTGTATTTTGTATATCTATTTTCATACGAATTTAATTACTTCTGTGTATTTTTGTATAGTTTTATACAAATTTACGTTATTTTATGTGTATTTTGTATATTTATATTTATACAAATACACATTCTTTTATTGGTATTTTGTTTATTTATTTTGATACGAATTTACATTATTTTATGTGTATTTTGTATACATTTTCTTATACGTATTTACTTCATTTTATGTGTATTTTTTATATATATTTTTATACAAATCTACGTTATTTTATGTGTATTCGTATATATATTTTGAAACAAATTTACATTGTTTTATATGTATTTTGCATATCTATTTCAATACAGATTTACCTTATTGTATGTGTATTTTGTATATTTATTTTAATACAAATTAATTTTTTCAAGTGTATTTTGGTATATATATTTTTATAAAAAATGCGTTATTTAATGGGTATTTTGCATCTTTATTTTCATACAAATATACATTGTTTTATTAATATTCTGTGTCTTTATTTTAATACGATTTTACATTATTCTATTTGTGTTTTGTATATATTTTTTTATACATATTTACATTATTTAATGTGTATTTTGTATATTTTAAAACAAATTTACGTTATTTTATGCGCATCTGTTAAAATATTTTGATACAAATTTACATTATTTTATGTATTTTGTATATATATTTCAATACAAATTTAGTTTATTTTATGTATATTTTGTATATCTATTTTCATTCGTATCAAAATAAATAAACAAAATAGCAATCAAATAATGTAAATTTGTATGAGAAAACATATACAAACACACATAAATTAACGCAAATTTCTAAAAAAAATATATGTACAAAAATGCACATAAAATAAAGTAAATTTGCATAAAAATATATATACAAAACACACATTAAATAAAGTAAATGCGTACATAAAATAACCTAAATTTGTATAAAACTATATACAAAAATACACAGATTTATTTAAAATTTGTATGAAAAGAAATATACAAAATACACATAAAATTATGTAAATTTGTATTGAAATACATATACAAAATACACATAGAATAATGTAAATTTGAATGAAAATATATAAACAAATACACTTAAAATAACGTAAATTTGTATAAAATATATATGCAAGATACACATTAAATAATGTAAATGTGTATAAAAAAATATTTACAAAAAAGAAATAGAATAATGTAAAATCCTATCAATATAAATACACAGAATATCAATAAAATAATGTAAATTTGTATGAAAAGAAAGATGCAAAATTCCCATAAAATAGCGCATTTTTTATAAAAATATATATACCAAAATACACATAAAATATTTAAATTTGTTTTGAAATAAATATACAAAATGCATATACAGTAAGGTAAATATGTATTGAAAGAGATATTCAAAAATACATATAAAACAAAGTAAATTTGTTCCAAAATATATATACGAATACACATAAAATAACGTAGATTTCTATAGAAATATATATACAAAATACACAAGAAATTATGTAAATACGTATAAAAATATATATACAAAATACATATCTAATTAAATTCGTGTCAAAATAAATAAACAAAATATCATGAAAAGAATGTGTATTTGTATGAAAATAAATAATAGATAATAAATTTGTATGAAATATATATGCAAGATACACATTAAATAATGTAAATACGTATAAAAATATATATACAAGAAACAAGTAGAATAATGTGAAATCGTATCAAAATAAATACACCGAATATTAATAAAATAATGTAAATTTATATGAAAATAAAGATGCAAAATTCCCATCAAATAGCGCATTTCTTATAAAAATATATATACCAAAATACACATAAAATATATAAATTTGTATTGAAGAAAATATACAAAATGCACATACAATAAGGTAAACTTGTATTGAAAGAGATATGCAAAAATACATATAAAACAATGTAAATTTGTTTCAAAATATATACGAATACACATAAAATAACGTAGATTTCTATAAAAATATATATACAAAATACACATAAATTAAGTAAATACGTATAGAAATAGATATACAAAATACACATAGAATAATGTAAAAATGTTTCAAAAAAAATAAACAGCATATAAATAAAATAATATAAATTTGTATGAAAATAAAAATGCAAAATACCCATAAAATAAAGCATATTTTTATAAAAATACATATACAAAAATACACATAGCATGATTAAATTTGTATTAAAATGATTATACAAAATGCATATACAATAAGGTAAATTTGTATTGAAAAAATATGCAAAATACACATAAAACAGTGTAAATTTATTTCAAAATCTATATACGAATACTCATAAATCAACGTAGATTTCTATAGAAATATATATACAAAATACACATCAAATGATGTAAACACGTATAAAAAATATATATATATATATATATATATATATATATATATATACATATATCTATATCTATATCTATATATATATATATATAGATATAGATATAGATATATGTATATATATATATATATATATATATAAAATACACATTAAATAATGTAAATTCGCGTCAAAATAAATAAACAAAATATCAATACAAGAATGTGTATTTGTATGAAAATAGATATACAATATACACATAAAATCACCTAAATTTGTATAAAACTATATACAAAAATACACAAAAACAACTTTAATTTGTATGAAAATAAATATACAAAATACACATAAAATTAGGTAAATTTGTATTGAAATACATTTACAAAATACACATAAAATAATGTAAATTTGAATGAAAATATATAAACAAATACACTTAAAATAACGTAAATTTGTATAAAATATATATAAAAAATACACATTAAATAATGTAAATATGTATAAAAAAATATATACAAAACACAAATAGAATAATATAAAATCGTATCAAAATAAATACACAGAATATTAATAAAATAATGTAAATTTGTATGAAAATTAATATGCAAAATACCCATAAAATAACGCATTTTTTATAAAAATATTTATACCAAGACACACATAAAATATTTGAATTTGTATTAAAATAAATATACAAAATGCACATACAATAAGGTAAATTTGTATTGAAATAGATATGCAAAATACATATAAAACCATGTAAATTTTTTTCAATATATATATATATATATATACGAATACACATAAAATAACGTAGATTTCTATGAAAATAAATATACAAAATACACATAAAATGAAGTAAATACGTATAAAAAAAGGCATACAAAATACACATAAAATAATGTAAACTCGTATTAAAATAAATAAACAAAATACTAATAAAAGAATGTGTATTGTATAAATATACAAAATACAAATAAAATAACGTAAATTTATATAAAACTATATGCAAAAATACGCAAAAGTAATTAAATTTGTGTGAAAATAGATATACAAAATACATGTGTATTTTCTATATTTATTTTCATTCAAATTGAAATTATTTATGTTTATTTTTTTATATATTTTCAAACAAATTTTCGCTATTTTATGTGTATTTTGTATATTTATTTATTCTACAAATATACTTTCTTTTATCTGAATTTTGTTTATTGAATTTGAAACGAATTTACCTTATTTTGTATATCTATTTTCATACAAATTAAAATACTTCTGTGTATTTTTGTATATAGTTTTATATAAATTTATGTTATTTTATGTGTATTTTGTATATTTATATTTATACAAATACACATTCTTTTATTGGTATTTTGTATATTTATTTTGATACGAATTTACATTATTTTATGTGTATTTTGTATACATTTTTTATACGTATTTACTTCATTTTATGTGTATTTTGTATATATTTTTATAGAAATCTACGTTATTTTATGTGTATTCGTATATATATTTTGAAACAAATTTACATTGTTTTATATGTATTTTGCATATCTATTTCAATACAAATTTACCTTATTGTATGTGTTTTTTGTATATTTATTTTAATACAAATTTCATTTTTTGATGTGTATTTTGGTATATATATTTTTATAAATAAAAAAAATGCGTTATTTTATGGGTATTTTGCTTCTTTATTTTCATACAAATTTACATTATTTTATTAATATTCTGTGTATTTATTTTGATACGATTTTACATTATTCTATTTGTGTTTTCTACATTTGTTTTTATACAAATTTACGTTATTTTAAGTGTATTTGTTTATGTATTTTCATTCAAATTTACATTATTTTATGTGTATTTTGTGTATGTATTTCAATACAAATTTATAAATATATAAACAAATACACTTAAAATAACGTAAATTTGTATAAAATATATATAAAAAATACATATTAAATAATGTAAATATGTATAAAAAAATATATACAAAACACAAATAGAATAATGTAAAATCGTATCAAAATAAATACACAGAATATTAATAAAATAATGTAAATTTGTATGAAAATTAAGATGCAAAATACCCATAAAATAACGCATTTTTTATAAAAATATTTATACAAAGACACACATAAAATATTTGAATTTGTATTAAAATAAATATACAAAATGCACATACAATAAGGTAAATTTGTATTGAAATAGATATGCAAAATACATATAAAACCATGTAAATTTTTTTCAAAATATATATACGCATACACATAAAATAACGTAGATTTCTATGAAAATAAATATACAAAATACACATAAAATGAAGTAAATACGTATAAAAAAAGGTATACAAAATACACATAAAATAATGTAAACTCGTATCAAAATAAATAAACAAAATACTAATAAAAGAATGTGTATTGTATAAATATAAATATACAAAATACAAATAAAATAACGTAAATTTATATGAAACTATATGCAAAAATACACAAAAGTAATTAAATTTGTGTGAAAATAGATATACAAAATACATGTGTATTTTGTATATTTATTTTCATACAAATTGAAATTATTTTTGTTTATTTTTTAAATATATTTTCAAACAAATTTTCATTATTTTATGGGTATTTTGTATATTTATTTATTCTTCAAATATACTTTCTTTTATCTGAATTTTGTTTATTGAATTTGAAACGAATTTACCTTATTTTGTATATCTATTTTCATACAAATTAAAATACTTCTGTGTATTTTTGTATATAGTTTTGTATAAATTTACGTTATTTTATGTGTATTTTATATATTTATATTTATACAAATACACATTCTTTTATTGGTATTTTGTATATTTATTTTGATACGAATTTACATTATTTTATGTGTATTTTGTATACATTTTTTTATACGTATTTACTTCATTTTATGTGTATTTTGTATATATATTTTGATAGAAATCTACGTTAAATTTCCATTATTTTATGTGTATTTTGTATATGTATTTCAATACAAATTTACCTAATTTTATGTGTATTTTGTATGTTTATTTTCATATAAATTTAAATTATTTTTGTGTATTTTTGTATATAGTTTTATACAAACTTAGGATATTTTATGAGTATTTTGTATATCTATTTTCATACAAATACACATTCTTTTATTGATATTTTTTTTATTTATTTTGACGAGAATTTAAATTATTTAATGTGTATTTTGTATATATATTTTTATACGTATATACATCATTTCATGTGTATTTTGTATATATATTTCTATAGAAATCTACGTTATTTTATGTGTATTCGTATATAGATTTTTAAACAAATTTATGCTCTAATGTGTATTTTGTACATTTTTTCAATACAAATTTACCTTATTGTACGTGCATTTTGTATATTAATTTTAATACAAATTTAATTATTCTATGTGTATTTTTGTATATGTATTTTTAAAAAAATATGCTTTATTTTATGGGTATTTTGCATCTTTATTTTCATACAAAATTACATTATTTTATTGATATTCTGTGTATTTATTTTGATACGATTTTACATTATTCTATGTGTATTTTGTATATATTTTTCATTTAATTTAGCTTATTTTATGTGTATTTTGTATATCTATTTATTTTAATACAAAATCAAATATTTTATGTTTTTTCGTATATATATATATTTATATATATATATATATATATATATATATATATATATATATATATATATATATATATATATATATATATATATATATATATATATATATATATATATATATATATATATATATATATATTTATAAAAAATGCGTTATTTTATGGGTATTTTGCATCTTAATTTTCATACAAATTTACATTATTTTATTAATATTTTCTGTATTTATTTTGATACGATTTTGCATTATTTTATTTGTTTTTAGTATATATTTTTTTATACATATTTACATTATTTAATGTGTTTTTTGTATATATATTTGATACAAATTTACGTTATTTTAAATCTATATGTTTATATATTTTCATTCAAATTTACATTATTTTATGTGTATTTTGTATATGTATTTCAATACAAATTTACCTAATTTTAAATGTTTTTTGTATATTTATTTTCATACAAGTTTAAATTATTTTTGTGTATTTTTGTTTATAGTTTTATACAAATCTAGGTTATTTTATGTTTATTTTGTATATATATTTTATACAAATACACATTCTTTTCATGATATTTTCTTATTTATTTTGACACGAATTAACATTATTTAATGTGTATTTTGTATATATATTTTTATACGTATTTACATTATTTCAAGTGTATTTTGTATATATATTTCTATAGAAATCTGCGTTATTTTATGTGTATTCGTATATATATTTTGAAACAAATTTACATTGTTTTATGTGTATTTTGCATATTTTTTCAATACAAATTTACCTTATTGTATATGCATTTTGTATATTAATTTTAATACAAATTTGATTAATCTATGTGTATTTTTGTATATGTATTTTTAGAAAAATATGCTTTATTTTATGGGTATTTTGCATCTTTATTTTTATACAAATTTACATTATTTTATTGATATTCTGTGTATTTATTTTAATATGATTTTATATTATTCTATGTGTATTTTGTATATATATTTTATATAAAATGTATTTGTTTTCATTTCATACAAATCTACATTATTTTATGTATTTTTTGTACATGTATACACATAAAATATTTAAATTTGTATTGAAATAAATATACAAAATGCACATACAATAAGGTAAACTTCTATTGAAAGAGATATGCAAAAATACATATAAAACAATGTAAATGTGTTTCAAAATATATATACTAATACACATAAAATAACGTAGATTTCTATAAAAATATATATACAAAATACACATAAAATTAAGTAAATACGTATAAAAAAATGTAAACAAAATACACATAAAATAATGTAAACTCGAAACAAAATAAATAAACAAAATACCAATAAAAGAATGTGTATTTGTATAAATATAAATGTACAAAATACACATACAAAATAAACATATAATAAGGTAAATTTGTAATGAAATATATGTACAAAATACACATAAAATAATGTAAATTTATATGAAAATATATATACAAATACACATAAAATACCATGAATTTGCGTAAAATTATATATTCAAAATAAATATTAAATAATGTAAATGCGTATAAAAATATATATACAAAGTAAATATAAAATAATGTAAATTCGTATCAATATAAATCAACAAAATATCAATAAAATAATATATATTTGAATGAAAATAGATTTACAAAATACACATAACATATCTAAAATTTGTATTGAAATATATACAAAAATACATAAAAATAATTTGAGTTTGTATGAAAATAGATATTCAAAATACATATAAAACTAGGTAAATTTCTTTTGAAATATATATACAAAATACCCATAAAATATTGTAAATTTGTGTCAAAATATATAAACAAATACACATAAAATAACTTATAATAACGTAAATATGTATCAAATATATATACAAACAACACATTAAATAATGTAAATATGTATAAAAAATATATATACTAAACATAAATAAAATAATGTAAAATCGTATCAAAATAAATACAGAAAATATTAATAAAATAATGTAAATTTGTATGAAAATAAAGATGCAAAATACCCATAAAATAACGCATTTTTTATAAAAATATATATACGAAAAAACATAAAATATTTGATTTTGTATTAAAATAAATAGATATACATTCTTTTATTGGTATTTTGTTTATTCATTATGTTTCGAATTTACATTATTTTATGTGTACTTTGTTTACATTTTTTTATACGTATTTACTTAATTTTATGTGTATTTTGTAAATATATTTTTATAGAAATCTACGTTATTTTATGTGTATTCGTATATATATTTTGAAACAAATTTACATTGTTTTTATATGTATTTTTGCATATTTCTTTCAATAGAAGTTTACCTTATTGTATGTGCACTTTGTATATTTATTTCAATACAAATTTAAATATTTTATGTGTATTTTGGTATATATATTTTTATAAAAAATGCGCTATTTGATGGGAATTTTGCATCTTTATTTTCATACAAATTTACATTATTTTATTAATATTCGGTGTATTTATTTTGATACGATTTTACATTATTCTATTTTTTTGTATATATTTTTTTATATACATATTTACATTATTTAAATGTATCTTGCATATATATTACATACAAATTTATTATCTATTATTTATTTTCATACAAATACACATTCTTTTCATGATATTTTGTTTATTTATTTTGTCACGAATTAACATTACTTAATATGTATTTTATATATATATTTTTACACGTATTTACATAATTTCATGTGTATTTTGTATATATATTTCTATAGAAATCTACGTTATTTTAAGTGTATTCGTATATATATTTTGAAACAAATTTACACTGTTTTATTTGTATTTTGCGTTTTTTTTCAATACAAATTTACCTTATTGTATGTGTGCATTTTGTATATTAATTTTAATACAAATTTAATTATTCTATGTGTATTTTTGTATATGTATTTAAAAAAAAAATATGCTTTATCTTATGGGTATTTTGCATCTTTATTTTCATACAAATTTAAATTATTTTATTGATATTCTGTGTACTTATTTTGATACGATTTTACATTATTCTATGTATAACAAAAATAAATACATACACAAAAATAGATATGCAAAATACATATAAACAATGTAAATTTGTTTCAAAATATATATACGAATACACATGAAATAAGGTAGATTTCTATAAAAATATATATACAAAATACACATAAAATTAAGTAAGTTCGTATAAAAAATGTATACAAAATACACATAAAATAATGTAAATTAGTATCAAAATAAATAAACAAAATACCAATAAAAGAATGTGTATTTGTGTAAATATATATATATATATATATACAAAATTTAAATAAAAAATATATATACAAAATACACATTAAATAATGTAAATTCGCGTCAGAATAAATAAACAAAATATCAATAAAAGAATGTGTATTTGTATGAAAATAGATATACAAAATACACATAAAATAACCTAGATTTGGATCAAACTATATACAAAAATACACAAAAATATTTTAAATTTGTATGAAAATAAATATACAAAATACACATAAAATTAGGTAAATTTGTATTGAAATACATACACAAAATACACATAAAATAATGTAAATTTGAATGAAAATACATAAACAAATACACTTAAAATAACGTAAATTTGTATAAAAAAATATGTTCAAAACACAAATAGAATAATGTAAAATCGTATCAAAATAAATACACAGAATATTAATAAAATAATGTAAATTTGTATGAAAATAAAGAAGCAAAATACCCATAAAATAACGCATTTTTTTTATTTATAAAAATATACATACCAAAATACACATCAAAAAATTTAATTTGTATTAAAATAAATATTCAAAAAACACATACAATAAGGTAAATTTGTATTGAAATAGATATGCAAAATACATATTAAACAATGTAATTTTGTTTCAAAATATATATACGAATACACATAAAATAACGTAGATTTCTATAAAAATATATATACAAAGTACACATAAAATGAAGTAAATACGTATAAAAAAATGTATACAAAAAACACATAAAATAATGTAAATTCGTATCAAAATAAATAAACAAAATACCAATAAAAGAATTTGTATTTGTATAAATATAAATATACAAAATACACATAAAATAACGTAAATTTATATAAAACTATATAAAAAATACACAGAAGTAATTAAATTTGTATGAAAATATATACAAAATACACACAAAATAAGCTAAATTTGAATTGAAATATATATACAAAATACATGAAATAAAGTAAATTTGTATCAAAATATTTATACAAATACACATATAATAACGTAAATTTGTATGAAAATATATAAACAAAATACACATTAAATAATGTAAATACGTATAAAAAATATGTACAAAATACACATATAATCATGTAAATCGTATCAAAATAAATAAACAAAATACCAATAAAATAATATAAATTTGTATGAGTAAACGTGTATGTTGCACATTTTTTCAATACAAATTTACCTTATTATATACGCATTTTGTATATTAATTTTAATACAAATCTAATTATTCGATGTGTATTTTTGTATCTGTATTTGTATATATATTTTTATACGCTTTTACATTATTTAATATTTATTTTGAATATATATTTTTATACAAATTCATGGTATTTATTTCAATGTGTATTTGTATATATATTTTTATATAAATTTACATTATTTTATGTGTATTTTGCACATATATTTTTTTACAAATCTACCTTATTTTATGTTTATTTTGTATGTGTATTTTGTATATTTATATTTATCCAAATACACATTTTTATTGGTATTTTGTTTATTTATTTTAATTCGAATTTACATTATTTTATGTGTATTTTGTATCCATTTTTTTATACGTATTTACTTAATTTTATGTTTATTTTGTATATATATTTTTATAGAAATCTACGTTTTTTTATTTGTATTCGTATATATATTTTGAAACAAATTTACATTCTTTTATATGTATTTTTGCATATCTCTTTCAATACAAATTTACCTTATTGTATGTGCATTTTGTATATTTATTTGAATGCAAATTTAAATAATTTATGTGTATTTTGGTATATATATTTTTATAAGATTACGAAAATTTGAATAAAAATATATACAAAAAAAAATAATAATATTCAATTTGTATGAAAATAGATATACAAAATACACATATAATTATTTAAATTTGTATTTAAATACATGTACAAAATACACATAAAATAATGTAAATTTGCATGAAATGAAAACAAATTCACATAAAATTCGCGTCAAAATATATAAACAAAATATCAATAAAAGAATGTGTATTTGTATGAAAATAGATATACAAAATACACATAAAATAACCTAAATTTGTATCAAACTATATACAAAAATACACAAAAATATTTAAAATTTGTATGAAAATAAATATACTAAATACACATGAAATTAGGTAAATTTGTATGAAAACTAAAATGCAAAATACCTATAAAATAACGCATTTTTTATAAAATTATATATACCAAAAAACACATAAAATATTTGAATTTGTATTAAAATAAATATACAAAATGCACATACAATAAGGTAAATTTGTATTGAAATAGATATGCAAAAAACATATAAAACAATGTAAATTTGTTTCAAAATATATATACGAATACACATAAAATAACGTAGATTTCTATAAATATATATATACAAAATACAAATAAAATTAAGTAAATACGAGTCAAAAATGTATACAAAAAACACATAAAATGATGTAAATTCGTATAAATATAAATAAACAAAATACCAATAAGAGAATGTGTATTTGTATAAATATAAATATTCAAAATGCACATAAAATAACGCAAATTTGTATAAAACTATATACAAAAATACACAGAAGTAATTAAATTTGCATGAAAATAGATATACAAAATACACACAAAATAAGCTAAGTTTGAATTGAAATATATATACAAAATACATAAAATAAAGTAAATTCGTTTCAAAATATTTTTAACAAATACACATATAATAACGTAAATTTGTAAAAAAAAATATATAAACAAAATACAAATTAAGTGATGTAAATACGTATAAAAAAATATTTACAAAATACACCAATAATCAAGTCATTCGTATCAAAATAAATAAACAAAATACTAATTAAATAATGTAAATTTGTATGAGAAAACATATACAAAATACACATAAAATAACGTTTTAAGTTTCTATAAAAATATATGTACAAAAATGCACATAAAATTAGTTTGCATAAAAAATATATACAAAACACACATTAGATAATGTAAATGAGTATAAAAATATGTATACAAAATACCTATGAAATAATCTAAACTCGTATCGAGTTAAATTAAGAAAATAACAATAAAATAATGTAATTTTGGATGAAAATATATATAGAAAACACACATAAAATAACCTAAATACAAATACAAATATACACATTAAATAATTTAAAATTGAATGAAATAAATATACAAAATAAACATAAAATAAGGTAAATTTGTAATAAAATATATGTAAGAATACACATAAAATAATATAAATTTGTATGAAAATATATATACAAATACACATAAAATAACATGAATTTGTATAAAATGTTTCAAAATATATACGAATACACACAATAAAATAACGTAAATTTTTATGAAAATGTATATATAAAATATATATACAAAATACACATAAAATAATGTAAATTCGTAAAAAATTAAATACACAAAATTCCAATAAAAGAATGTATATTTGTAGGAAAATATATATACAAAAAAAAAACTAGAATTTGTATAAAAATATATACAAAAATACACAAAAATAATTTAAATTTGTTTGAAAATAGATATGCAAAATACACATAAAGTTAGGCAAATTTGTATTGAAATACATATACAAAACTCACATAAAATAATGTAAATTTGTATTAAAATATATAAACAAATACATATAAAATCACGTAAATTTGGATAAAATATATATATACAAAATATACATTAAATATTTTAAATATGTATAAAAATATATTATATTATATATATTTTTATTGATATTTGCGTTATTTATGATTATTTTGTATATGTTTTCTCATAGAAATTTACATTATTTTATTGGTATTTTGTCTATTTATTTTGATACGAATTACATGATTATTTGTGTTTTTTATTTTTATACGTATTTACATTATCTAATGAATTTTGTTTATATTTTTATACAAATTTACGTTATTATATGTGTATTTGTATAGGTATTTTGATACAAATTTACATTATTTTATGTATTTTGTATATATATTTCAATTCAAATTTAGCTTATTTTATGTGTATTTTATATATCTATTTATTTTAATACAAAATCAAATATTTTATGTTTTTTCTTATATATATTTTTATAAAAAGTGCGTTATTTTATGGGTATTTTGCATCTTAATTTTCATACAAATTTACATTATTTAATTAATATTTTCTGTATTTATTTTGATACGATTTTACATTATTTTATTTGTGTTTTGTATATATTTTTTTATACATATTTACATTATTTAATGTGTTTTTTGTATATATATTTGATACAAATTTACGTTATTTTAAGTCTATATGTTTATATATTTTCATTCAAATATACATTATTTTATGTGTATTTTGTATATGTATTTCAATACAAATTTACCTAATTTTATATGTTTTTCGTATATTTATTTTCATACAAGTTTAAATTATTTTTGTGTATTTTTGTTTATAGTTTTATACAAATTTAGGTTATTTTATGTGCATTTTGTATATCTATTTTCATACAAATACACATTCTTTTCATGATATTTTGTTTATTTATTTTGACACGAATTAACATTATTTAATGTGTATTTTGTATATATATTTTTATACGTATTTACATTATTTCAAGTGTATTTTGTATATAAATTTCTATAGAAATCTGCGTTATTTTATGTGTATTCGTATATATATTTTTAAACAAATTTACATTGTTTTATGTGTATTTTGCATATTTTTTCAATACAAATTTACCTTATTGTATGTGTATTTTGTATATTAATTTTAATACAAATTTTATTAATCTATGTGTATTTTTGTATATGTATTTTTATAAAAATATGTAATTAGTTAAATTTGTATTTAAATACATGTACAAAATACACATGAAATAATGTAAATTTGTATGAAATGAAAACAAATTCACATAAAATAACGTACATTTGTATAAAATAGATATACAAAATAATTTTATGTGTATTTTGTATATTTATTTTCATACAAATTTAAATTATTTTTGTGTATTTTTGTATATAGTTTTATACAAATTTAGGTTATTTTATGAGTATTTTGTATATCTATTTTCATACAAATACACATTCTTTTATTGATATTTTGTTTATTTATTTTGACGAGAATTTAAATTATTTAATGTGTATTTTGTATATATATTTTTATACGTATTTACATCATTTCATGTGTATTTTGTATATATCTTTCTATAGAAATCTACGTTATATTATGTGTATTCGTATATCGATTTTTAAACATATTTACACTTTTATGTGTATTTTGCATATTTTTTCAATACAAATTTACCTTATTGTATATGCATTTTGTATATTAATTTTAATAACAAATTTAATTATTCTATGTGTATTTTTGTATATGTATTTTTATAAAAATATGCTTTATTTTATGGGTATTTTGCATCTTTATTTTCATACAAATTTACGTTATTTTATTGATATTCTGCTAATTCATTTTGATACGATTTGACATTATTCTATGTGTATTTTGTATATATTTTTCAAACAAATTTACGTTATTTTATGTGTATTTGTTTATATATTCTGACACAAATTTACAATATTTTATGGGTATTTTGTGTATATATTTCAAAAGAAATTTACCTATTTTTATGTGTATTTTGAATATCTATTTTCATACAAACTCAAATTATTTTTATGTATTTTTGTATATATTTCAATACAAATTTTAGTTATGTTATGTGTATTTTGTAAATCTATTTTCAATCAAATGTATATTATTTAATTGGTATTTTGTTGATTTATATTGATACGAATTTACATTATTTTAGATGTACTTTTTATATATATTTTTATACGCATTTACATTATTTAATATTTATTTTGAATATATAATTTTATACAAATTCATGGTATTTTATGTGTATTTGTATATATATTTTCATATAAATTTACATTATTTTATGTGTATTTTGTACATATATTTCATTACAAATTTACCTTATTTTATGTTTATTTTGTATGTGTATTTTGTACATTTATATTTATACAAATACACATTCTTTTATTGGTATTTTGTTTATTTATTTTGTTTCGAATTTATATTATTTTATGTGTATTTTGTTTACATTTTTTTATACGTATTTACCTAATTTTATGTGTATTTTGTATATATATATTTATAGAGATCTACGTTATTTTATGTGTATTCGTATATATATTTTGAAACAAATTTACTTTGTTTTATATGTATTTTTGCATATCTCTTTCAATAGAAGTTTACCTTATTGTATGTGCATTTTGTACATTTATTTCAATACAAATTTAAATATTTTATGTGTATTTTGGTATATATATTTTTATAATAAATGCGCTATTTGATGGGAATTTTGCATCTTTATTTTCATACAAATTTACATTATTTTATTAATATTCGGTGTATTTATTTTGATACGATCTTACATTATTCTATTTGTTTTTTGTATATATATTTTTTATACATATTTACATTATTTAATGTATATCTTGCATATATATTTCATACAAATTTATTATCTATTATTTATTTTCATACAAATACACATTCTTTTCATGATATTTTGTTTATTTATCTTGACACGAATTTACATTACTTAATTTGTATTTTATATTTATATTTTTATACGTATTTACATAATTTCATGTGTATTTTGTATATATATTTCTATAGAAATCTACGTTATTTTATGTGTATTCGTATATATATTTTGAAACAAATTTACAATGTTTTATTTGTATTTTGCGTTTTTTTTTCAATACAAATTTACCTTATTGTATGTGTGCATTTTGTATATTAATTTTAATACAAATTTAATTTTTTTACGTGTATTTTTGTATATGTATTTAAAGAAAAATATGCTTTATCTTATGGGTATTTTGCATCTTTGTTTTCATACAAATTTAAATTATTTTATTGATATTCTGTGTACTTATTTTGATACGATTTAACATTATTCTATGTATAACAAAAATAAATACAGAATACACAAAAATAGATATGCAAAATACATATAAACAATGTAAATTTGTTTCAAAATATATATACGAATACACATGACATGGGTATTTTGAATCTTAATTTTCATACAAATTTACAATATTTTATTAATATTTTCTGTATTTATTTTGATAAGATTTTACATTATTTTATTTGTGTTTTGTATATATTTTTTATACATATTTACATTATTTAAAGTGTTTTTTGTATATATATTTGATACAAATTTACGTTATTTTAAGTCTATATGTTTATATATTTTCATTCAAATTTACATTATTTTATGTGTATTTTGTATACGTATTTCAATACAAATTTACCTATTTTTATATGTTTTTTGTATATTTATTTTCATACAAGTTTAAATTATTTTTGTACAAATTTAGGTTATTTTATATGTATTTTGTATATCTATTTTCATACAAATACACATTCTTTTCATGATATTTTTTTAATTTGTTTGACACGAATTAACATTATTTAATGTGTATTTTGTATATATATTTTTATACGTATTTACATTATTTCAAGTGTATTTTGTATATATATTTCTATAGAAATCTACGTTATTTTATGTGTATTCGTATACATATTTTGAAACAAATTTACATTGTTTTATGTGTATTTTGCATATTTTTTCAATTCAAATTTACATTATTGTATGTGCATTTTGTATATTAATTTTAATACAAATTTGATTAATCTATGTGTATTTTTGTGTATGTATTTTCATAAAAATATGCTTTATTTTATGGGTATTTTGCATCTTTATTTTCATATAAATTTACATTATTTTATTGATATTCTGTGTATTTATTTGGTATGATTTTACATTATTCTATGTGTATTTTGTATATATATCTTATATAAAATGTATTTGTTTTCATTTCATACAATTCTACATTATTTTATGTGTTTTTTGTACATGTATTTAAATACAAATTTAACTAGTAATATGTGTATTTTGTATATCTATTTTGTATGTATATTTTCATAGAAATTTTATCTATTTTATGAGTATTCGTATATATATTTCGATACAAATTTACATTATTGATGTGTATTTTGCATATCTATTTCAATACAAATTTTCTTAATTGTACGTGCATTTTGTATATTTATTTTAATACAAATTTAATTATTTTATATGTATTTTTGTATATATATTTTTATGCAAATATGCGTTATTATATGGATATTTTGCAGCTTTATTTTCATACAAATTTACATTATTTTATTGATATTCTCTTTATTTATTTTGATACGATTTAACATTATTCTATGTGTATTTTGTATATATTTTTTTTACATATTTACATTATTTAAGGTTTATTTTGTATATATATTATATCCAAATTTACATTATTTTATGTGTATTTGTTTATATATTTTTATACAAATTTACATTATTTTATGTGTATTTTGTATATACATTTTCATAAAAAAATTACGTTATTTTATTATGTGTATTCGTATATATTTTGATACAAATTTTATACAAATTCATGTTATTTAATGTGTATTTGTATATATATTTTCATACCAATTTATATTATTTTATGTGTATTTTTTCATATGTTTCATTACAAATTTACCTTATTTTATGTTTATTTTGTATATTTATTTCATTCAATTTTAAATTATTTTATGTGTATATTTGTATTTGTATTTAGGTTATTTTATGTGTATTTTGTATATATATTTTCATCCAAAATTACATTATTATATTGGTATTTTTTTAATTTAATTCGATACGAATTTAGATTATTTCATAGGTATTTTGTATACATATTTTTATACTCATTTACATTATCTAATGTGTGTTTTGTATATATATTTTTATGCAAATTTATTTTATGTTCATTTTTTTTACATATATTTTTATTGAAATTTGCGTTATTTTATGTATATAGTTTTATATAAATTAACGTTATTTTATGTGCATTTTGTATATTTATATTTATACAAATACACATTCTTTTATTGCTATATTGTTTATTTATATTTATACGAATTTACATTATTTTATGTGTATTTTGTATACATTTTTTTATACGTATTTACTTAATTTTATGTGTATTTTGTATATGTATTTTTATAGAAATCTACGTTATTTTATGTGTATTCGTATATATATTTTGAAACAAATTTACATTATTTTATATGTATTTTGCATATCTATTTCAATACAAATTTACCTTATTGTATGTGCATTTTGTATATTTATTTTGATACAAATTCAAATATTTTATGTGTATTTTGGTATCAATAATTTTATAAAAAATGCGTTATTTTATAGGTATTTTGCATCTTAATTTTCATACAAATTTACATTATTTTATTAATCTTCTGTGTATATATTTTGATACGATTTTATATTATTCTATTTGTGTTTTGTATATATATTTTTATACATATTTACATTATTTAATGTGTATTTTGTATATATATTTCATACAAATTTACGTTATTATATGTGTATTTGTTTATATTTTCTTTCAAATTTACATTATTTTATGTGTATTTTGTATATGTATTTCAATAGAAAGTAACCTAATTTTAAGTGTATTTTGTATATTTCTTTTCATATAAATTTAAATTATTTTTGTGTATTTTTGTATATAGTTTTATACAAATTTAGGTTATTTTATGTACGCATTTACATTATTTAATGTGTGTTTTGTATATATATTTTTACGCAAAGTTAATTTATTTTACGTTCATTTTTGGACATATATTTTTATAGAAATTAGCGTTATTTTATATGTATTTGTATATGTTTTCTCATACAAATTTACATTATTTTATTGCTATTTTGTTTATTTAGTTTGATACGAATTACATGATTATATGTGTATTTTGTACATATTTTTTATACGTATTTACATTACTTAATGTGTATTTTGTTTATTTATTTTTAAACAAATTTACGTTATTATATGTATTTTTATAAATATTTTGATACAAATTTACATTATTTTATGTATTTTGTATATACATTTCAATTCAAATTTAGCTTATTTTATCTGTATTTTGTATATCTATTTTCATACGAATTTAATTACTTCTCTGTATTTTATACAAATTTACGTTATTTTATGTGTATTTAGTATATTTATATTTATCCAAATACACATTCTTTTATTGGTATTTTGTTTATTTATTTTAAATCGAATTACATGATTATATGTGTATTTTGTACACATTTTTTTTATACGTATTTACATTATTTAATGTGTATTTTGTTTATATATTTTCATACAAATTTACGTTATTATATGTGTATTTGTATAAATATTTTGATACCAATTTACTTTATTTCATGTATTTTGTATATATATTTCAATTCAAATTTAGCTTATTTTCTGTGTGTTTTGTATATATTTTCATACAAATTTAATTACTTGTATTTTGTATATATATTTCAATTCAAATTTAGCTTATTTTATGTGTATTTTGTATATTTATATTTATAGAAATACACATTCTTTTATTGGTAATTTGTTTATTTATTTTGATACGAATTTACATTATTATATGTGAATTTTGTATACATTTTTTTATACGTATTTACTTAATTTTATGTGTATTTTGTATATATATTTTTATAGAAATCTACGTTATTTTAGGTGTATTCGTATACATATTTTGAAAAAAATTTACATTGCTTTATATGTATTTTGCATATCTATTTCAATACAAATTTACCTTATTGTACATATAAAACAATGTAAATTTGTTTCAAAATATATGTGCGAATACACATAAAATAACGTAAATTTCAATAATTAAATATATATACAAAATACACATAAAATTAAGTAAATACGTATAAAAAAATGTAAACAAAATACACATAAAATAATGTAAATTCGAAACAAAATAAATAAACAAAATACCAATAAAAGAATGAGTATTTGTATAAATATAAATGTACAAAATACACATACAAAATAAACATAAAATAAGGTAAATTTGTAATGAAATATATGTACAAAATACACATAAAATAATGTAAATTTATATGAAAATATATATACAAATACACATAAAATACCATGAATTTGTATAAAATTATATACTCAAAATAAATATTAAATAATGTAAATGCGTATAAAAATATATATACAAAGTACATATAAAATAATTTAAATTCGTATCAATATAAATCAACAAAATACCAATAAAATAATATATATTTGAATGAAAATAGATTTACAAAATACACAT
Organism: Eriocheir sinensis; assembly: GCF_024679095.1. Classification (NCBI taxonomy): domain Eukaryota; kingdom Metazoa; phylum Arthropoda; class Malacostraca; order Decapoda; family Varunidae; genus Eriocheir; species Eriocheir sinensis. Next base: position 256,430 of record NW_026111682.1, read on the forward strand.
AACCTAACTAAAATTTGTATTGAAATATATACAAAAATGCATAAAAATAATTTGAGTTTGAATGAAAATAGATATTCAAAATACACATAAAACTAGGTAAATTTCTTTGAAATATATATACAAAATACATAAAAAATATTGTAAATTTGTGTCAAAATATATTAACAAATACACATAAAATAACGTAAATTTGTATGAAAAATATATACAAAATACACATAGAAAAATGTCAAATCGTATCAAAATGAATGAGCAGAATATCAATAAATTAACGTAAATTTGTATGCAAATAAAGATGCAAACTACAAATAAAATAAAGCATATTTTTATAAAAATACAAATAGAAAAATACACATAGAATAATTAAATTTGTATTAAAATTAATATACAAAATGCATATACAATAAATTTAAATTTGATTATATTAAATGAAATAAATATACAAAATAAACATAAAATAAGGTAAATTTGTAATAAAATATATGTATGAATACACATAAAATAATATAAATTTGTATGAAAATATATATAAATACACATAAAATAACATGAATTTGTATAAAATTTGTTTCAAAATATATACGAATACACACAATAAAATAACGTAAATTTTATGAAAATGTATATATAAATACACATAAAATAATTTAAATACGTAGAAAATATATATACAAAATACACATAAAATAATGTAAATTGTAAAATTAAATACACAAAATTCCAATAAAAGAATGTATATTTAGGAAAATATATAAAAAAAAACAAATAAAATAACTAGAATTTGTATAAAAATATATACAAAAATACACAAAAATAATTTAAATTTGTTTGAAAATAGATATGCAAAATACACATAAAGTTAGGCAAATTTGTATTGAAATACATATACAAAACTCACATAAAATAATGTAAATTTGTATGAAAATATATAAACAAATACATATAAAATCACGTAAATTTGGATAAAATATACATACAAAATATACATTAAATATTTTAAATATGTATAAAAATATATTATATTATATATATTTTTATTGATATTTGCGTTATTTATGTGTATTTTGTATATGTTTTCTCATAGAAATTTACATTATTTTATTGGTATTTTGTCTATTTATTTTGATACGAATTACATGATTATTTATGTATTTTGTACATTTTTTTATACGTATTTACATTATTTAATGTGTATTTTGTTTATATATTTTTATACAAATTTACGTTATTATATGTGTATTTGTATAAGTATTTTGATACAAATTTACATTATTTTATGTATTTTGTTTATATATTTCAATTCAAATTTAGCTTATTTTATGAGTATTTTGTATATCTATTTATTTTAACACAAAATCAAATATTTTATGTTTTTTCGTATATATATTTTTATAAAAAATGCATTATTTTATGGGTATTTTGCATCTTAATTTTCATACAAATTTACATTATTTTATTAATATTTTCTGTATTTATTTTGATACGATTTTACATTATTTTATTTGTGTTTTATATATATTTTTTTATACATATTTACATTATTTAAAGTGTTTTTTGTATATATATTTGATACAAATTTACGTTATTTTAAGTCTATATGTTTATATATTTTCATTCAAATTTACATTATTTTATGTGTATTTTGTATATGTATTTCAATACAAATTTACCTAATTTTATATGTTTTTTGTATATTTATTTTCATACAAGTTTAAATTATTTTTGTGTATTTTTGTATATAGTTTTATACAAATTTAGGTTATTTTATGTGTATTTTGTATATCTATTTTCATACAAATACACATTCTTTTCATGATATTTTGTTTATTTATTTTGACACGAATTAACATTATTTAATGTGTATTTTGTATATATATTTTTATACGTATTTACATTATTTCAAGTGTATTTTGTATATATATTTCTATAGAAATCTACGTTATTTTATGTGTATTCGTATATATATTTTGAAACAAATTTACATTGTTTTATGTGTATTTTGCATATTTTTTAATACAAATTTACCTTATTGTATGTGCATTTTGTATATTAATTTTAATACAAATTTGATTAATCTATGTGTATTTTTGTATAAGTATTTTTATAAAAATATGCTTTATTTTATGGGTATTTTGCATCTTTATTTTCATTCAAATTTACATTATCTTATTGATATTCTGTGTATTTATTTTGATATGATTTTACATTATTCTATGTGTATTTTGTAAATATATTTTATATAAAATGTATTTGTTTTCATTTCATACAAATCTACATTATTTTATGTGTTTTTTGTACATGTATTTAAATACAAATATAACTAGTTATATGTGTATTTTGTATATCTATTTTGTATGTATATTTTCATAGAAATTTACTCTATTTTATGAGTATTCGTATATATATTTTGATACAAATTTACATTATTAATGTGTATTTTGCATATCTATTTCAATACAAATTTACTTTATTGTACGTGCATTTTGTATATTTATTTTAATACAAATTTAATTATTTTATATGTATTTTTGTATATATATTTTTATGCAAATATGCGTTATTATATGGATATTTTGCATCTTTATTTTCATACAAATTTACATTATTTTATTGATATTCTCTTTATTTATTTTGATACGATTTAACATTATTCTATGTGTTTTTTGTATATATTTTTTTATATATATATTTACATTATTTAATGTTAATTTTGTATATATTTTTTATCCAAATTTACATTATTTTATGTGTATTTGTTTATATATTTTCATACATATTTACACTATTTTTTGTGTTTTTTGAATATATATTTTTCTACGTATTTAAATTATTTTATGTGTATTTTGTATATACATTTTCATAAAAAAAATTACGTTATTTTACTGTTTGTATAAGTATATATTTTGATACAAATTTTATACAAATTCATGTTATTTAATGTGTATTTGTATATATATTTTCATACAAATTGATATTATTTTATGTGTATTTTTTCATATATTTCATTACAAATTTACCTTATTTTATGTTTATTTTGTATATTTATTTCATTCAATTTTAAATTATTTTATGTGTATATTTGTATTTGTATTTATGTTATTTTATGTGTATTTTGTATATATATTTTCATCCAAAAATACATTATTTTATTGGTATTTCTTAATTTAATTCGATACGAATTTAGATTATTTCATAGGTATTTTCTATACATATTTTTATACTCATTTACATTATCTAATGTGTGTTTTGTATATATAGTTTTATGCAAATTTATCTAATGTTCATTTTTGTACATATATTTTCATAGAAATTTGCGCTATTTTATGTATATATTTTATATAAATTTACGTTATTTTATGTGCATTTTGTATATTTATATTTATACAAATACACATTCTTTTACTGGTATATTGTTTATTTACATTTATACGAATTTACATTATTTTATGTGTATTTTGTATACATTATTTTATATGTATTTATTTAATTTTATGTGTATTTTGTATATGTATTTTTATAGAAATCTACGTTATTTTATGTGTATTCGTATATATATTTTGAAACAAATTTACATTATTTTATATGTATTTTCCATATCTATTTCAATACAAATTTACCTTATTGTATGTGCATTTTGTATATTTATTTTAATACAAGTTCAAATATTTTATGTGTATTTTGGTATCAATAATTTTATAAAAAAATGCGTTATTTTATAGTTATTTTGCATCTTAATTTTCATTTTATATGTACTTTGTATATACATTTTTATACGCTCTTACATTATTTAATATTTATTTTGAATATAATTTTTTATACAAATTCATGGTATTTTATGTGTATTTGTATATATATTTTCATATAAATTTACATTATTGTATGTGTATTTTGTACATATATTTTATTACAAATCTATCTTATTTTATGTTTATTTTGTATGTGTATTTTGTATATTTATATTTATCCAAATACACATTCTTTTATTGGTATTTTGTTTATTTAATGAGTATTTTTTATATATATTTTATACAAATTTATGTTAATTTAAGTGTATTTGTTTATATATTTTCATTCAAATTTACATTATTTTATGTGTATTTTGTATATGTATTTCTTTACAAAATTACCTAATTTTAGGTGTATTTTGTATATTTATTTTTATTCAAATTTAACTTATTTTTGTGTATTTTTATATACAGTTTTATACAAATTTACGTTATTTTATGTGTATTTTGTATATGTATTTTCATACAAATACACACTCTTTTATAGATATTTTAATTATTTATTTTGACACGAATTTACATTATTTAATGTGTATTTAGTATATATATTTTTATACGTATTTACAACATTTCATGTATATTTTGTATATATATTTCTATAGAAATCTACGTTATTTTATGTGTATTCGTATATATATATATATATATATATATATATATATATATATATATATATATATATATATTTTATGTGTATTTTGTATATATATTTCATTATAAATTTGCCTTATTTTAAGTTTATTTTATATCTATTTTCATTCAAATTCAAATCATTTTAATGTGTATATTTATTTGTATTTACGTTATTTTATGTGTATTTTCTATATATATTTTCATTCAAAATTACATTATTTTATCAGTATTTTGTTCATTTATTTCGATGCAATTTAGATTATTTCATGTGTATTTTCTATACATATACATATAGAGTAGATTTCTATGAAAATATATATTCAAAATACATATAAAATTATGTAAATAAGTATAAAAATATATATATCAAATACACCTAAAAAAAATGAAAATTCGTATCAAAATAAATAAATAAAATTCCGATAAAAGAACGTATATTTGTAGGAAAATAAATATACAAAATATACATAAAATTACGAAAATTTGAATAAAAATATATTCAAAAATACACAAAATTAATTTCAATTTGTATGAAAATAGATATACAAAATACACATATAATTAGTTAAATTTGTATTTAAATACATGTACAAAATTCACATAAAATAATGTAAATTTGTATGAAATGAAAACAAATTCACATAAAATAACGTACATTGGTATAAAATAGATATACAAAATATACATAGAATAATGTAAAATCGTATCAAAATAAATACACAGAATATCAATAAAATAATGTAATTTTGTATGAAAATAAAGATGCAAAATACCCATAAAATAAAGCATATTTTTATAAAAATACATATACAAAAATACACATAGAATAGCTAAATTTGTATTAAAATTAATATACAAAATGCACGTACAATAAGGTAAATTTGTATTGAAAAAATATGCAAAATGCACATAAAACAATGTATATTTGTTTCAAAATCTATATACGAATACACATAAAATAACGTATATTTCTATAGAAATATATATACAAAATACACATGAAATGACGTAAATACGTATAAAAATATATATATACACAATACACATTAAATAATGTAAATTCGCATCAAAATAAATAAACAAAATATCAATAAAAGAATGTGTATTTGTATGAAAATAGATATACAAAATACACATAAAATATTGTAAATTTGAATAAAACTCTGTACAAAAATACACAAAAAATAATTTAAATTTGTATAAAATATATATTCAAAATACACATGAAATTAGGTAAATTTCTATTGAAATACATATACAAAATACACATAAAATAATGTAAATTTGAATAAAAATATATCAACAAATACACTTAAAATAACGAAAATTTGTATGAAATATATATAGAAAATACACATTAAATAATGCAAATATGTATAAAAAAAATATATACAAAACACAAATAGAATAATGTAAAATAGTATCAAAATAAATACACAGAATATTAATAAAATAATGTAAATTTGTATGAAAATAAAGATGCAAAATACCCATAAAACAACGCATTTTTTATGAAAATATATATACCAAAATGCACATAAAATATTTAAATTTGTATTACAATAAATATACAAAATGCACATACAATAAACATAAAATAACGTAAATTTATATAAAACTATATACATAAAATAACGCAAATTTCTATAAAAATATATGTATAAAAATGAACATAAAATAAATTTGCATAAAAATATATATACAAAACACACTTTAGATAATGTAAATGAGTATAAAAATATGTATACAAAATACCTATGAAATAATCTAAATTCGTATCGAATTAAATTAAGAAAATACCAATATAATAATGTAATTTTGGATGAAAATATATATACAAAATACACATAAAATAACCTAAATACAAATACAAATATACACATAAAATAATTTAAAATTGAATGAAATAAATATACAAAATAAGCATAAAATAAGGTAAATAATGTAAATACGTATAAAAATATATATACAAAATACACATTAAATAATGTTAATTCGTGTCAAAGTAAATAAACAAAATATCATGAAAAGAATGTGTATTTGTATGAAAATAGATATACAAAATACACATAAAATAACCTAAATTTGTATAAAACTATATACAAAAATACACAAAAATAATTTAAACTTGTATGAAAATAAATATACAAAAAACATATAAAAATAGGTAAATTTGTATTGAAATACATATACAAAATACACATAAAATAATGTAAATTTGAATGAAAATATATAAACATATAGACTTAAAATAACGTAAATTTGTATCAAATATATATACAAAAAAAACATTAAATAATGTAAATATGTATAAAAAAATATATACAAAACACAAATAAAATAATGTAAAATCGTATCAAAATATATACAGAAAATATTAATAAAATAATGTAAATTTGTATGAAAATTAAGATGCAAAATACCCATAAAATAACGCATTTTTTTATAAAAATATATATACGAAAAAACATAAAATATTTGATTATGTATTAAAATAAATAGATATACAAAATACACATAAAATAAGCTAAATTTGAATTGAAATATATATACAAAATACATAAAATAATGTAAATTTGTATCAAAATACTTATACAAATACACATATAATAACGTAAATTTGTATAAAATATATAAACCAAATACACATTAAATAATGTAAGTACGTATAAAAAAAATGTAAAAATACACAAATAATCCAGTAAATAGTATCAAAATAAAAATACAAAATACCAATAAAATAATGTAAATTTCTATGAGAAAACATATACAAAATACACATAAATATCGCAAGTATCAATAAAAATATATATAATATAATATATTTTTATACATATATAAAATATTTAATGTATATTTTGTATATATATTTTATAAAAATTTACGTTATTTTATATGTATTTGTTTATATATTTTAATACAAATTTACATTTTTTATGTCAGTTTTGTATATGTATTTCAATACAAATTTGCCTAACTTTATGTGTATTTTGCATATCTATTTTCAAACAAAATTAAATTATTTTGTGTATTTTTTATATATTTTATACAAATTTTAGTTATTTTATTTGTATTTGTATATATATTTTCCTACAAATATACATTCTTTTATTGGAATTTTGTGTATTTAATTTTTTACGAATTTACATTATTTTATGAGTATTTTGTATATATATTTTTCTACGTATTTAAATTATTTTATGTGTATTTATATATTCATTTTCATACAAATTTACGTTATTTTATTGTGTGTATTCGTATATATTTTGAAACAAATTTTATACAAATTCATGTTATTTTATGTGTATTTGTATATATATTTTCATACAAATTTATATTATTTTATGTGTATTCTTACATATATTTTATTACAAATTTACCTTATTTTATGTTTATTTTGTATATTTATTTCATTTAATATAATCAAATTTAAATTTATTGTATATGCATTTTGTATATTAATTTTAATACAAATTTAATTATTCTATGTGTATTTTTCTATATGTATTTTTATAAAAATATGCTTTATTTTATGGGTATTTTGCATCTTTATTTTCATACAAATTTACGTTATTTTATTGATATTCTGCTCATTCATTTTGATACGATTTGACATTGTTCTATGTGTATTTTGTATATATTTTTCATACAAATTTACGTTATTTTATGTGTATTTGTTTATATATTTTGATACAAATTTACAATATTTTATGGGTATTTTGTATATATATTTCAAAAGAAATTTACCTAGTTTTATGTGTATTTTGAATATCTATTTTCATACAAACTCAAATTATTTTTATGTATTTTTGTATATATTTCAATACAAATTTTAGCTAGGTTATATGTATTTTGTAAATCTATTTTCATTCAAATATATATTATTTTATTGTTATTTTGTTCATTTATATTGATACGAATTTACATTATTTTATATGTACTTTGTATATATATTTTTATACGCATTTACGTTATTTAATATTTATTTTGAATATATAATTTTATACAAATTCATGGTATTTTATGTGTATTTGTATATATATTTTCATATAAATTTACATTATTTTATGTGTATTTTGTTCATATATTTCATTACAAATTTACCTTATCTTATGTTTATTTTGTATGTGTATTTTGTACATTTATATTTATACAAATACATGTTTTTTTATTGGTATTTTGTTTATTTATTTTGTTTCGAATTTACATTATTTTATGTGTATTTTGTTTACTTTTTTTTATACGTATTTACTTAATTTTATGTGTATTTTGTATATATATTTTTATAGAAATCTACGTTATTTGATTTGTATTCGTACATATATTTTGAAACAAATTTACATTGTTTTATATGTACAATGAGGTAAATTTGTATTGAAATAGATATGCAAAATACATATAAAGCAATGTAAATTTGTTTCAAAATATGTATACGAATACACATAAAATAACGTAGATTTCTATAAAAAATATATATACAAAATACACCTAAAATGAAGTAAATACGTATAAAAAAATGTATGCAAAATACACATAGAATAATGTAAATTCGTATCAAAATAAATAAACAAAATACAAATAAAAGAATGTGTATTTGTATAAATATAAATATACAAAATACACTTAAAATAACGTAAATTTACATAAAACTATATACAAAAATACACAGAAGTAATTAAATTTGTATGAAAATATATACAAAATACACACAAAATAAGCTAAATTTGAATTGAAATATATAGACAAAATACATGAAATAAAGTAAATTTGTATCAAAATATTTATACAAATACACATATAATAACGTAAATTTGTATGAAAATATATAAACAAAATACACATTAAATAATGTAAATACGTATAAAAAAATGTGTACAAAAAACACATATAATCATGTAATTCGTATCAAAATAAATAAACAAAATACTAATAAAATAATATAAATTTGTATGAGTAAACGTGTATAAATATAAATGTACAAAATACACATACAAAATAAACATAAAATAAGGTAAATTTGTAATGAAATATATGTACAAAATACACATAAAATAATGTAAATTTATATGAAAATATATATACAAATACACATAAAATACCATGAATTTGTATAAAATTATACATTCAAAATAAATATTAAATAATGTAAATGCGTATAAAAATATATATAAAAAGTACATATAAAATAATGTAAATTCGTATCAATATAAATCAACAAAATACCAATAAAATAATATATATTTGAATGAAAATAGATTTACAAAATACACATAACCTAACTAAAATTTGTATTGAAATATATACAAAAATACATATAAATAATTTGAGTTTGTATGAAAATAGATATTCAAAATACACATAAAACTAGGTAAATTTCTTTTGAAATATATATACAAAATACCCATAAAATATTGTAAATTTGTGTCAAAATATATAAACAAATACACATAAAATAACGTAAATTTGTATGAAAAATATATACAAAATACACATAGAATAATGTCAAATCGTATCAAAATGAATGAGCAGAATATCAATAAAATAACGTAAATTTGTATGAAAATAAAGATGCAAAATACCCATAAAATAAAGCATATTTTTATAAAAATACATATACAAAAATTTACATTATTTGATATGTATTTTGTATATATATTTTTATACGTATTTACATAATTTCATATGTATTTTGTATATATATTTCAATAGAAATCTACTTTATTTTATGTGTATTCGTATATATATTTTGAAACAAATTTACATTGTTTTATATGTATTTTTGAATATCTCTTTTAATACAAATTTACCTTACTGTATATGCATTTTGTATATTTATTTCAATACAAATTTAAATATTTTATGTGTATTTTGGTTTATATATTTTTAAAAAAAATGCGAAAATTTTTGGGAATTTTGCATCTATATTTTCATACAAATTTACATTATTTTATTGATACTCTGTGTATTTATTTTGATACGATTTTACATTATTCTATTTGTTTTTTGTATATATTTTTTTATACACATTTACATTATTTAATGTGTATCTTGCATATATATTTATTACAAATTTACGTTATTTTAAGTGTATTTGTTTTTATATTTTCATTCAAATTTACATTTATTTTAATTCGAAATTACATTATTTTATGTGTATTTTGTATACATTTTTTTATACGTATTTACTTAATTTTATGTGTATTTTGTATATATATTTTTATAGAAATCTACGTTTTTTTATTTGTATTCGTATATATATTTTGAAACAAATTTACATTGTTTTATATGTATTTTTGCATATCTCTTTCAATACAAATTTACCTTATTGTATGTGCATTTTGTATATTTATTTCAATGCAAATTTAAATATTTTATGTGTATTTTGGTATATATATATTTTTATAAGAAATGCGCTATTTTATGGGAATTTTGCATCTTTATTTTCATACAAATTTACATTATTTTATTAATATTCGGTGTATTTATTTTGATACGATGTTACGTTATTCTATTTGTTTTTTGTATATACTTTTTTATACATATTTACATTATTTAATGTGTATCTTGCATATATATTTTATACAAATTTATTATCTATTATCTATTTTCATACAAATACACATTTTTTTCATGATATTTTTTTTATTTATTTTGACACGAATTTACATTATTTGATATCTATTTTGTATATATATTTTTATACGTATTTACATAATTTCATATGTATTTTGTATATATATTTCTATAGAAATCTACTTTATTTTATGTGTATTCGTATATATATTTTGAAACAAATTTACATTGTTTTATATGTATTTTTGAATATCTCTTTCAATACAAATTTACCTTACTGTATATGCATTTTGTATATTTATTTCAATACAAATTTAAATATTTTATGTGTATTTTGGTAAATATATTTTTATAAAAAATGCGATAATTTTTTGGAATTTTGTATCTATATTTTCATACAAATTTACATTATTTTATTGATATTCTGTGTATTTATTTTGATACGATTTTACATTATTCTATTTGTTTTTTGTATATATATTTTTTATACACATTTACATTATTTAATGTGTATCTTGCATATATATTTTATACAAATTTACGTTATTTTAAGTGTATTTCTGTGTATTACAAAAATACACAGAAGTATTTTAATTTGTATGAAAATAGATATACAAAATAAGGTAAATTCGTTTCAAATTCAATAAACAAAATTCAGATAAAAGAAAGTATATTTGTAGAAAAAATAAATATACAAAATACACATAAAATAACGAAAATTTGTTTGAAAATATATAAAAAAATAGACAAAAATAATTTCAATTTGTATGAAAATAAATATACAAAATACACATGTATTTTGTATATCTATTTTCACACAAATTTAATTACTTTTGTGTATTTTTGCATATAGTTTTATATAAATTTACGTTATTTTATTTGAATTTTGTATATTTATATTTATACAATACACATTCTTTTATTAGTATTTTGTTTATTTATTTTGATACGAGTTTACATTATTTTATGTGTATTTTGTATACCTTTTTTTATACGTATTTACTTCATTTTATGTGTATTTTGTATATTTATTTTCATAGAAATCTACGTTATTTTATGTGTATTCGTATATATATTTTGAAAAAAATTTACATAGTTTTATATGTATTTTGCATATCTATTTCAATACAAATTTACCTTATTGTATGTGCATTTTGTATATTTATTTTAATACAAATTCAAATATTTTATGTGTGTCTTGGTATAAATATTTTAAAAAAATGCGTTATTTTATGGGTATTTTGCATCTTTATTTTCATACAAATTTACATTATTTTATTAATATTCTGTGTATTTATTTTGATACGATTTTATATTATTCTATTTGTGTTTTGTATATATTTTTTTATACATATTTACATTATTTAATGTGTATTTTTTATATATATTTTATACAAATTTACGTTATTTTAAGTGTATTTGTTTATATATTTTCATTCAAATTTACATTATTTTATGTGTATTTTGTAAATGTATTTCAATACAAATTTACCTAATTTTTTGTGTATTTTGTATATTTATTTTCATACAAATTAAAATTATTTTTGTGTATTTTTGTATATAGTTTTATACAAATTTAGGTGATTTTATGTGTATATTGTATATCTATTTTCATACAAATACACCTTCTTTTATTGATATTTTGTTTATTTATTTTGACGCGAATTTACATTATTTAATGTGTATTTTATATATATATTTTTATACGTGTTTACATCATTTGATGTGTATTTTGTATATATATTTCTATAGAAATCTACGTTGATTTATGAGTATTCGTATATAGATTTTGAAATAAATTTACACTGTTTTATGTGTATTTTGCATATTTTTTCAATACAAATTTACCTTATTGTGAATGCATTTTGTATACTAATTTTAATACAAATATAATTAATCTATGTGTATTTTTGTATATGTATTTGTATAAAAATATACTTTATTTTATAGGTAATTTGCATTTTTATTTACATTTAAATTTACATTATTTTATTTATATTCTGTTTATTTTTTTTTAAACAATTTTACATTATTCTATGTGTATTTTGTATATCTATTTTTATACGTATTTACTTAATTTATGTGTATTTTGTATATATATTTTTATAGAAATCTACGTTATTTTATGTGTATTCGTATATATATTTTGAAACAAATTTACATTGTTTTATATGTATTTTTGCATATCTCTTTCAAGACAAGTTTACCTTATTGTATGTGCATTTTGTATATTTACTTCAATACAAATTTAAATATTTTATGTGTATTTTGGTATATATATTTTTATAAGAAATGCGCTATTTGATGGGAATTTTGCATCTTTATTTTCATACAAATTTACATTATTTTATTAATATTCGGTGTATTTATTTTGATACGATTTCACATTATTCTATTTGTTTTTTGTATATATATTTTTTATACATATTTACATTATTTAATGTGTATCTTGCATATATATTTCATACAAATTTATTATCTATTACTTATTTTCACACAAATACACATTCTTTTCATGATATTTTGTTTATTTATTTTGACACGAATTTACCTAGATATGTATTTTGTATATATATTTTTATACGTATTTACATAATTTCATGTGTATTTTGTATATATATTTCTATAGAAATCTACGTTATTTTATGTGTATTCGTATATATATTTTTAAACAAATTTACTTTGTTATATATGTATTTTTGAATATCTCTTTCAATACATATTTACCTTACTGTATATGCATTTTGTATATTTGTTTCAATACAAATTTAAATATTTTATGAGTATTTTGGTATGTATATTTTTATAAAAAATGCACTATTTTATGCGAATTTTGCATCTTTCTTTTCATACAAATTTACATTATTTTATTGATATTCTGTGTATTTATATTGATAGGATTTTACATTATTCTATTTCTTTTTTGTAAATATTTTTTTATTTACATTTACATTATTTAATGTGTATCTTGCATATATATTTTATACATATTTACGTTATTTTAAGTGTATTTGTTTATATATTTTCATTCAAATTTACATTATTCTATGTGTATTTTGTATATGTATTTCAATACAAATTTACCTAATTTTATGTGTATTTTGTATATTTCTTTTCATACAAATTTTAAATATTTTTGTGTATTTTTGTATATAGTTTTATACAAATTTAGGTTATTTTATGTACGCATTTACTTTATTTAATGTGTGTTTTGTATATATATTTTTATGCAAATGTGCTTTATTTTATGTGCATTTTTGTACATATATTTTTTTAGAAATTTGCGTTAATTTATGTGTATTTGTATATGTTTTCTCATACAAATTTACATTATTTGATTGCTATTTTGTTTATTTATTTTGATACGAATGAAAATAGATATACAAAATATACATAAAATAAACTAAAATAAAGCATATTTTTATAAAAATACATATACAAAAATACACATAGATTAATCAAATTTGTATTAAAATTAATATACAAAATGCACATACAATAAGGTAAATTTGTATTAAAAAAATATGCAAAAACACATAAAACAATGTAAATTTGTTTCAAAATATATATACGAATACACATAAAATAACGCAGATTTCTATAAAATATATATACAAAATACACTTGAAATAATGTAAATACGTATAAAAATATATATACAAAATACACATTAAATAATGTTAATTCGTGTCAAAATAAATAAACAAAATATCATGAAAAGAATGTGTATTTGTATGAAAATAGATATACAAAATACACATAAAATAACCTAAATTTGTATAAAACTATATACAAAAATACACAAAAATAATTTAAACTTGTATGAAAATAAATATACAAAAAACATATAAAATTAGGTAAATTTGTATTGAAATACATATACAAAATACACATAAAATAATGTAAATTTGAATGAAAATATATAAACATATAGACTTAAAATAACGTAAATTTGTATCAAATATATATACAAAAAACACATTAAATAATGTAAATATGTATAAAAAAATATATACAAAACACAAATAAAATAATGTAAAATCGTATATAAATAGATACAGAAAATATGAATAAAATAATGTAAATTTGTATGAAAATTAAGAAGCAAAATACCCATAAAATAATGCATTTTTTATAAAAATATATATACGAAAAAACATAAAATATTTGATTTTGTATTAAAATAAATAGATATACAAAATACTCATAAAATAAGCTAAATTTGAATTGAAATATATATACAAAATACATAAAATAATGTAAATTTGTATCAAAATACTTATACAAATACACATATAATAACGTAAATTTGTATAAAAATATATAAACAAAATACACATTCAATAATGTAAATACGTATAAAAAAATGTACAAAATACACAAATAATCATGTAATTCGTATCAAAATAAATAGACAAAATACCAATAAAATAATGTAAATTTCTATGAGAAAACATATACAAAATACACATAAATAACGCAAATATCAATAAAAATGTATATAATATAATATATTTTTAAACATATTTAAAATATTTAATGTATATTTTGTATATATATTTTATCCAAATTTACTTTATGTTATATGTATTTGTTTATATATTTTCATACAAATTTACATTATTTTATGTGAGTTTTGTATATGTATTTCAATACAAATTTGCCTAACTTTATGTGTATTTTGCATATCTATTTTCAAACAAATTTAAATTATTTTTGTGTATTTTTGTATATATTTTTATACAAATTTTAGTTATTTTATTTGTTTTTTGTATATATATTTTCCTACAAATATACATTCTTTTATTGGAATTTTGTGTATTTAATTTTTTACGAATTTACATTATTTTGTGTGTATTTTGTATATATATTTTTCTACGTATTTAAATTATTTAATGTGTATTTTATATATACATTTTCATAAAAATTTACGTTATTTTATTGTGTGTATTCGTATATATTTTGAAACAAATTTTATACAAATTCATGTTATTTTATGTGTATTTGTATATATATTTTCATACAAATTTATATTATTTTATGTGTATTCTTACATATATTTTATTACAAATTTACCTTATTTTATGTTTATTTTGTATATTTATTTCATTCAATTTTAAATTATTTAATGTGTATATTTGTATTTGTATTTAGGTTATTTTATGTGTTTTCTATATATATTTTCATCCAAAATTACATTATTTTATTGTTATTTTCTTAATTTAAATCGATTCAATTTAGATTATTTCATAGGTATTTTGTATACATATTTTATACTCATTCACATTATCTAATATGTGTTTTGTATATATTTTTTTATGCAAACTAATTTTATGTGCATTTTTGTACATATATTTTTTTAGAAACTTAAAACGTTATTTTATGTGTATTTTGTATATGTTTTCTCATACAAATTTACATTATTTAATTAGTTTTTTTTTTATTTATTTTGATACGAATGACTTGATTATTGATGTATTTTGTAAATATTTTTTTATACGTATTTATATTACTTAATGTGTATTTTGTTTATATATTTTTTTTACAAATTTACGTTATTATATGTGTATTTGTTAAAAATATTTTGAAACGAATTTACTTTATTTATGTATTTTGTATATATATTTCAATTCAAATTTAACTTATTTTGTGTGTATTTTGTATATCTATTTTCATGCAAATTTAATTACTTCTGTGTATTTTTGTATATAGTTTTATACAAATTTACGTTATTTTATGTGCATTTTGTATATTCATATTTATACAAATACACATTCTCTTATTGGTATTTTGTTTATTTATATTTATACGAATTTACATTATTTTATGTGTATTTTGTATACATTTTTGATTCGTATTTACTTAATTTTATTTGTATTTTGTATATATATTTATAGAAATCTACGTTATTTTATGTGTATTCGTATATATATTTTGAAACAAATTTACATTGTTTTATATGTTTTTTGCATATCTATTTCAATACAAATTTACCTTATTGTATGTGCATTTTGTATATTTATTTTAATACAAATTCAAATATTTTATGTGTATTTTGGTATATATAATTTAAAAAAAATGCGTTATTTTATAGGTATTTTGCATCTTAGTTTTCATACAAATGTACATTATTTTATTAATATTCTGTGTATATATTTTGATACGATTTTATATTATACTATTTGTGTTTTGTATATATTTTTTTAGACATATTTTCATTATTTAATGTGAATTTTTTATATATATTTTATACAAATTAACGTCATTTTAAGTGTATTTGTTTATATAATTTCATTCAAATTTACATTATTTTAAGTGTATTTTGTATATGTATTTCAATACAAATTTACCTAATTTTATGTGTATTTTGTATATTTATTTTCATACAAATTTAAATTATTTTTGTGTTTTTTTGTATATACATATAGAGTAAATTTCTATGAAAATATATATTCAAAATACATATAAAATTATGTAAATAAGTATAAAAATATATATATGAAATACACCTAAGAAAATGAAAATTCTTATCAAAATAAATAAACAAAATTTAGATAAAAGAACGTATATTTGTAGGAAAATAAATATACAAAATACACATAAAATTACGAAAATTTGAATAAAAATATATACAAAAAAACAAAAAAATAAATTTCAATTTGTATGAAAATAGATATACAAAATACACATATAATTAGTTAAATTTGTATTTAAATACATGTACAAAATACACATAAAATAATGTAAAATTGTATGAAATGAAAACAAATTTACATAAAATAACGTACATTTGTATAAAATAGATATACAAAATATACATAGAATAATGTAAAATCGTATCAAAATAAATACACAGAATATCAATAAAATAATGTAATTTTGTATGAAAATAAAGATGCAAAATACCCATAAAATAAAGCATATTTTTTTAAAATACATATACAAGAATACACATAGAATAATTAAATTTGTATTAAAATTAATATACAAAATGCACGTACAATAAAGGAAATTTGAATTGAAAAAATATACAAAATGCACATAAAACAATGTATATTTGTTTCAAAATATATATACGAATACACATAAAATAACGTATATTTCTATAAATATATATAAAAATACACATGAAATGACGTAAATACGTATAAAATATATATACAATACACATTAAATAATGTAAATTCGCATCAAAATAAATAAACAAAATATCAATAAAAGAATGTGTATTTGTATGAAAATAGATATACAAAATACACATAAAATATTGTAAATTTGTATAAAACTCTATTAAAAAAAACCACAAAATAATTTAAATTTGTATAAAATATATATACAAAATACACATAAAACTAGTTAAATTTCTATTGAAATACATATACAAAATACACATAAAATAATGTAAATTTGAATGAAAATATATAAACAAATACACTTAAAATAACGTAAATTTGTATGAAATATATAGAAAATACACATTAAATAATGTAAATATGTATAAAAAAAATATATACAAAACAAATAGAATAATGTAAAATAGTATCAAAATAAATACACAGAATATTAATAAAATAATGTAAATTTGTATGAAAATAAAGACGCAAAATACCCATAAAACAACGCATTTTTTATGAAAATATATATACCAAAATACACATAAAATATTTAAATTTGTATTACAATAAATATACAAAATGCACATACAATAAGGTAAATTTGTATTGAAATAGATATGCAAAATACACATAAAACAATGTAAATTTGTTTCAAAATCTATATACAAAATACACATAAAATGAAGTAAATACGTATAAGAAAATGTATACAAAATACACATAAAATAATGTAAACTCGTATCAAAATAAATAAACTAAATGCCAATAAAAGAATGTTTACTTGTATAAATATAAATATACAAAATGCACATAAAATAACGTAAAATTGTATAAAACTATATACAAAAATAAACAAAAATAATTAAATTTGTATGAAAATAGATATACAAAAGACACATAAAATATGCTGAATTTGGATTGAAATAAATATAGAAAATACATAAAATAATGTAAATTTGTATCAAAATATATATTCAAATACACATATATTAAAATTAATATACAAAATGCGTATATAATAAGGTAAATTTGAATTGAAAAAATATGCAACATACACGTTTACTCATTCAAATTTATATTATTTTATTGGTATTTTGTTTATTTATTTTGATACGAATTACATGATTATATGTATATTTTGTACATATTTTTTATACGTATTTACATTATTTAATGTGTATTTTGTTTATATATTTTCATACAAATTTACGTTATTATATGTGTATTTGTATAAATATTTTGATACAAATTTACTTTATTTCATGTATTTTGTATATATATTTCAATTCAAATTTAGCTTATTTCGTCTGTATTTTGTATATATTTTCATACAAATTTAATTATTTCTGTGTATTTTTGTATATAGTTTTATATAAATTTACGTTATTTTATGTATTTTGTATATTTATATTCATACAAATACACATTCTTTTATTGGTATTTTGTTTATTTATTTTGATACGAATTTACATTATTTTATATGTATTTTGTATACATTTTTTTATACGTATTTACTTCATTTTATGTGTATTTTGTATATATATTTTTATAGAAATCTACGTTATTTTATGTGTATTCGTATATATATTTTGAAACAAATTTACATTGTTTTATATGTATTTTGCATATCTATTTCAATACAAATTTACCTTATTGTATGTGTTTTTGTATATTTATTTTAATACAAATTAAATTTTTTGATGTGTATTTTGGTATATATATTTTTATAAATAAAAAAAATGCGTTTTTTTTATGGGTATTTTGCTTCTTTATTTTCATACAAATTTACATTATTTTATTAATATTCTGTGTATTTATTTTGATACGATTTTACATTATTCTATTTGTGTTTTGTACATATTTTTTATACAAATTTACGTTATTTTAAGTGTATTTGTTTATGTATTTTCATTCAAATTTACATTATTTTATGTGTATTTTGTGTATGTATTTCAATACAAATTTACCTAATTTTATGTGTATTTTGTATATTTATTTTCATACAAATTTAAAATACTTTTGTGTATTTTTGTATATAGTTTGATACAAATTTAGGTTATTTTATGTGTATTTTGTATATCTATTTTCATACAAATACACATTCTTTTATTGATATTTTGTTTATTTATTCTGACGCGAATTTACATTATATAATGTGTATTTTGTATATATATTTTTATACGTATTTACATCATTTCATGTGTATTTTGTATAGTTTTAAACAAATTTATATTATTTAATGTGTATTTTGTATATATATATTTATACAAATACACATTCTTTTATTGGTATTTTGTTTATTTATTTTGATACTAATTTACATTATTTTATGTGTATTTTGTATACATTTTTTATACGTATTTACTTAATTTTATGTGTATTTTGTATATATATTTTTATAGAAATCTACCTTATTTCATGTGTATTCGTATATATATTTTGAAACAAATTTACATTGTTTATATGTATTTTGCATATCTATTTTTGTGTATGTATTTATTTTTGTTATACATAGAATAATGTAAAATCGTATGAAAATAAGTACACGGAATATCAATAAAATAATTTAAATTTGTATGAAAATAAAGATGCAAAATACCCATAAGATAAAGCATATTTTTTTTAAAAATACATATACAAAAATACACATAAAATAATTAAATTTGTATTAAAATTAATATACAAAATGCACACATACAATAAGGTAAATTTGTATTGAAAAAAAAACGCAAAATACAAATAAAACAGTGTAAATTTGTTTCAAAATATATATACGAATACACATAAAATAACGTAGATTTCTATAGAAATATATATACAAAATACACATGAAATTATGTAAATACGTATAAAAAAATATATATATATATATATATATATATATATATATATATATATATATATATATATATATAAATATATATATATATATATATATATATATATATATATATATATAATACATATTAAGTAATGTAAATTCGTGACAAAATAAATAAACAAAATATCATGAAAAGAATGTGTATTTGTATGAAAATAAATAATAGATAATAAATTTGTATGTAATATATATGCAATATAGATACATTTAAATAATGTAAATATGTATAAAAAAATATATATACAAAAAACAAATAGAATAATGTAAAATCGTATCAAAATAAATACACCGAATATTAATAAAATAATGTAAATTTGTATGAAAATAAAGATGCAAAATTCCCATCAGCGAATTTCTTATAAAAATATATATACCAAAATACACATAAAATATTTAAATTTGTATTGAAATAAATATACAAAATGCACATACAATAAGGTAAACTTCTATTGAAAGAGATATGCAAAAATACATATAAAACAATGTAAATTTGTTTCAAAATATATATGCGAATACACATAAAATAACGTAGATTTCTATAAAAATATATATACAAAATACACATAAAATTAAGTAAATACGTATAAAAAAATGTAAACAAAATACACATAAAATAATGTAAATTCGAAACAAAATAAATAAACAAAATACCAATAAAAGAATGTATATCGATTTATTTTAATACAAAATCAAGTATTTTATGTTTTTTCGTATATATATTTTTATAAAAAATGCATTATTTTATGGGTATTTTGCATCTTAATTTTGATACAAATTTACATTATTTTATTAATATTTTTTGTATTTATTTTGATACGATTTTACATTATTTTATTTATGTTTTGTATATATTTTTTTTATACATATGTACATTATTTAATGTGTTTTTTGTATATATATTTGATACATATATACGTTATTTTAAGTTATTTTATGTGTATTTGTTTATATATTTTGACACAAATTTACAATATTTTATGGGTATTTGTATATACATTTCAAAAGAAATTTACCTAGTTTTATATGTATTTTGAATATCTATTTTCATACAAACTCAAATTATTTTTATGTATTTTTGTATATATTTTAATACAAATTTTAGTTATGTTATGTGTATTTTGTAAATTTATTTTCTTTCAAATATATATTATTTTATTGGTGTTTTGTTGATTTATATTGATACGAATTTACATTATTTTATATGTACTTTGTATATATATTTTTATACGCTTTTACATTATTTAATATTTATTTTAAGTATATATTTTTTTACAAATTCATGGTATTTTATGTGTATTTGTATATATATTTTTATATAAATTTACATTATTTTATGTGTATTTTGTACATATATTTTTTTACAAATCTACCTTATTTTATGTTTATTTTGTATGTGTATTTTGTATATTTATATTTATCCAAATACACATTCTTTTATTGGTATTTTGTTTATTTATTTTAATTCGAATTTACATTATTTTATGTGTATTTTGTATACATTTTTTTATACGTCCTTACTTAATTTTAAGTGTATTTTGTATATACATTTTTATAGAAATCTACGTTTTTTTATTTGTATTCGTATATATATTTTGAAACAAATTTACATTGTTTTATATGTATTTTTGCATATCTCTTTTAATACAAATTTACCTTATTTTATGTGCATTTTGTATATCTATTTCAATGCAAATTTAAATATTTTATGTGTATTTTGGTATATATATTTTTATAAGATTACGAAAATTTGAATAAAAATATATACAAAAAAACAAAAAAATAAATTTCAATTTGTATGAAAATAGATATACAAAATACACATATAATTAGCTAAATTTGTATTTAAATACATGTACAAAATACACATAAAATAATGTAAATTTGTATGAAATGAAAACAAATTCACATAAAATTCGCGTCAAAATAAATAAACAAAATATCAATAAAAGAATGTGTATTTGTATGAAAATAGATATACAAAATACACATAAAATATCCTAAATTTGTATCAAACTATATACAAAAATACACAAAAATATTTTAAATTTGTATGAAAATAAATATACAAAATACACATAAAATTAGGTAAATTTGTATTGAAATACATACACAAAATACACATAAAATAATGTAAATTTGAATGAAAATACATAAACAAATACACTTAAAATAACGTAAATTTGTATAAAAAAATATGTACAAAACACAAATAGAATAATGTAAAATCGTATCAAAATAAATACACAGAATATTAATAAAATATTGTAAATTTTTATGAAAATAAAGAAGCAAAATACCCATAAAATAACGCATTTTTTTTTATAAAAATATATATACCAAAATACACATCAAAAAATTAAATTTGTATTAAAATAAATATACAAAAAACACATACAATAAGGTAAATTTGTATTGAAATAGATATGCAAAATACATATAAAACAATGTAAATTTGTTTCAAAATATATATACGAATACACAT
The DNA here is from genome assembly GCF_024679095.1 of Eriocheir sinensis. Lineage (NCBI taxonomy): Eukaryota > Metazoa > Arthropoda > Malacostraca > Decapoda > Varunidae > Eriocheir > Eriocheir sinensis. Next base: position 279,899 of record NW_026111682.1, read on the forward strand.
ATAAAAACGTAGATTTCTATAAAAATATATATACAAAATACACATAAAATGAAGTAAATACGTATAAAAAAATGTATACAAAATACACATAAAATAATGTAAATTCGTATCAAAATAAATAAACAAAATAGCAATAAAAGAATGTGTATTTGTATAAATATAAATATACAAAATACACATAAAATAACGTAAATTTATATAAAACTATATACAAAAATACACAGAAGTAATTAAATTTGTATGAAAATATATACAAAATACACACAAAATAAGCTAAATTTGAATTGAAATATATATACAAAATACATGAAATAAAGTAAATTTGTATCAAAATATTTATACAAATACACATATAATAACGTAAATTTGTATGAACATATATAAACAAAATACACATTAAATAATGTAAATCCGTATAAAAAAATATGTACAAAATACACATATAATCATGTAATTCGTATCAAAATAAATAAACAAAATACCAATAAAATAATATAAATTTGTTTGAGTAAACGTGTATGTTGCATATTTTTTCAATACAAATTTACCTTATTATATACGCATTTTGTATATTAATTTTAATATATGTGTATTTGAATATATATTTTGATACAAATTTACATTATTTTATGTATTTTCTATATTTATTTCAATTCAAATTCAACTTATTTTATGTGTCTTTTGTATATCTATTTTCATACAAATTTAATTATTTTTGTTTATTTTTGTATATAGTTTTATACAATTTTACGTTATTTTATGTGTATTTTGTATATTTATATTTATACAAGTAAACATTCTTTTATTGGCATTTAGTTTATTTACTTTGATACGAGTTTACATTATTTTATGTGTATTTTGTATACATTTTCTTATACGTATTTACTTCATTTTATGTGTATTTTGTATATAGATTTTTATAGAAACCTACGTTATTTTATGTGTATTCGTATATATATTTTGAAACAAATTTACATTGTTTTATGTGTATTTTGCATATCTATTTCAATACAAATTTACCTTATTATATGTGCATTTTGTATATTTATTGTAATACAAATTTAAATATATTATGTGTATTTTGGTATATATATTTTCATAAAAAATGCGTTGTTTTATGGGTATTTTGCGTCTTTATTTTCATACAAATTTACATTATTTTATTAATATTCTGTGTATTTATTTTGATACTATTTTACATTATTCTATTTGTGTTTTGTATATATTTTTTTTACATATTTACATTATTTAATGTGTATTTTCTATATATATTTCATACAAATTTACGTTATTTTAAGTGTAATTGTTTATGTATTTTCATTCAAATTTACATTATTTTATGTGTATTTTGTGTATGTATTTCAATACAAATTTACCTAATTTTATGTGTATTTTGTATATTTATTTTCATACAAATTTAAAATACTTTTGTGTATTTTTGTATATAGTTTGATACAAATTTAGGTTATTTCATGTGTATTTTGTATATCTATTTTCATACAAATACACATTCTTGTATTGATATTTTGTTTATTTATTCTGACGCGAATTTACATTATATAATGTGTATTTTGTATATATATTTTTATACGTATTTACATCATTTCATGTGTATTTTGTATAGTTTTAAACAAATTTATATTATTTAATGTGTATTTTGTATATATATATTTATACAAATACACATTCTTTTATTGGTATTTTGTTTATTTATTTTGATACTAGTTTACATTATTTTATGTGTATTTTGTATACATTTTTTATACGTATTTACTTAATTTTATGTGTATTTTGTATATATATTTTTATAGAAATCTACCTTATTTCATGTGTATTCGTATATATATTTTGAAACAAATTTACATTGTTTATATGTATTTTGCATATCTATTTTTGTGTATGTATTTATTTTTGTTATACATAGAATAATGTAAAATCGTATGAAAATAAGTACACGGAATATCAATAAAATAATTTAAATTTGTATGAAAATAAAGATGCAAAATACTCATAAGATAAAGCATATTTTTTTTTAAAAATACATATACAAAAATACACATAGAATAATTAAATTTGTATTAAAATTAATATACAAAATGCACACATACAATTAGGTAAATTTGTATTGAAAAAAAAACGCAAAATACAAATAAAACAGTGTAAATTTGTTTCAAAATATATATACGAATACACATAAAATAATATGTATTTTCTATATATATATATATAAATACACATATATATATATATATATATATATATATATATATATATATATATATATATATATATATATATATATATATATATATATATATATATATATATATATATATATATATATATATATATATATATATATATATATAATACATATTAAGTAATGTAAATTCGTGACAAAATAAATAAACAAAATATCATGAAAAGAATGTGTATTTGTATGAAAATAAATAATAGATAATAAATTTGTATGTAATATATATGCAATATAGATACATTTAAATAATGTAAATATGTATAAAAAAAATATATATATACAAAAAACAAATAGAATAATGTAAAATCGTATCAAAATAAATACACCGAATATTAATAAAATAATGTAAATTTGTATGAAGATAAAGATGCAAAATTCCCATCAGCGAATTTCTTATAAAATATATAAACAAAATACACATAAAATATTTAAATTTGTATTGAAATAAATATACAAAATGCACATACAATAAGGTAAACTTCTATTGAAAGAGATATGCAAAAATACATATAAAACAATGTAAATTTGTTTCAAAATATATATACGAATACACATAAAATAACGTAGATTCCTATAAAAATATATATACAAATTACACATAAAATTAAGTATAAAAAAATGTAAACAAAATACACATAAAATAATGTAAATTCGAAACAAAATAAATAAACAAAATACCAATAAAAGAATGTATATCGATTTATTTTAATACAAAATCAAGTATTTTATGTTTTTTCGTATATATATTTTTATAAAAAAATGCGTTATTTTATGGGTATTTTGCATCTTAATTTTGATACAAATTTACATTATTTTATAAAATTTTTTTGTATTTATTTTGATACGATTTTACATTATTTTATTTATGTTTTGTATATATATTTTTTATACATATGTATATTATTTAATGTGTTTTTTGTATATATATTTGATACATATATACGTTATTTTAAGTTATTTTATGTGTATTTGTTTATATATTTTGACACAAATTTACAATATTTTATGGGTATTTGTATATACTTTTCAAAAGAAATTTACCTAGTTTTATATGTATTTTGATAATCTATTTTCATACAAACTCAAATTATTTTTATGTATTTTTGTATATATTTTAATACAAATTTTAGTTATGTTATGTGTATTTTGTAAATTTATTTTCTTTCAAATATATATTATTTTATTGGTGTTTTGTTGATTTATATTGATACGAATTTACATTATTTTATATGTACTTTGTATATATATTTTTATACGCTTTTACATTATTTAATATTTATTTTAAGTATATATTTTTTTACAAATTCATGGTATTTTATGTGTATTTGTATATATATTTTTATATAAATTTACATTATTTTATGTGTATTTTGTACATATATTTTTTTACAAATCTACCTTATTTTATGTTTATTTTGTATGTGTATTTTGTATATTTATATTTATCCAAATACACATTCTTTTATTGGTATTTTGTTTATTTATTTTAATTCGAATTTACATTATTTTATGTGTATTTTGTATACATTTTTTTATACGTCCTTACTTAATTTTAAGTGTATTTTGTATATACATTTTTATAGAAATCTACGTTTTTTTATTTGTATTCGTATATATATTTTGAAACAAATTTACATTGTTTTATATGTATTTTTGCATATCTCTTTTAATACAAATTTACCTTATTTTATGTGCATTTTGTATATCTATTTCAATGCAAATTTAAATATTTTATGTGTATTTTGGTATATATATTTTTATAAGATTACGAAAATTTGAATAAAAATATATACAAAAAAACAAAAAAATAAATTTCAATTTGTATGAAAATAGATATACAAAATACACATATAATTAGCTAAATTTGTATTTAAATACATGTACAAAATACACATAAAATAATGTAGATTTGTATGAAATGAAAACAAATTCACATAAAATTCGCGTCAAAATAAATAAACAAAATATCAATAAAAGAATGTGTATTTGTATGAAAATAGATATACAAAATACACATAAAATATCCTAAATTTGTATCAAACTATATACAAAAATACACAAAAATATTTTAAATTTGTATGAAAATAAATATACAAAATACACATAAAATTAGGTAAATTTGTATTGAAATACATACACAAAATACACATAAAATAATGTAAATTTGAATGAAAATACATAAACAAATACACTTAAAATAACGTAAATTTGTATAAAAAAATATGTACAAAACACAAATAGAATAATGTAAAATCGTTTTAAAATAAATACACAGAATATTAATAAAATATTGTAAATTTTTATGAAAATAAAGAAGCAAAATACCCATAAAATAACGCATTTTTTTTATTTATAAAAATATATATACCAAAATACACATCAAAAAATTAAATTTGTATAAAATAAATATACAAAATGCACATACAATAAGGTAATTCTGTATTGAAATAGATATGCAAAATACATATAAAGCAATGTAAATTTGTTTCAAAAAATATATACGAATACATATAAAACTATGTAGATTTTTATAAAAATATATATACAAAATACACATAAAATGAAGTAAATACTTTAAAAAAAACGTATTCAAAATACACATAAAATAATATAAATTCGCATCAAAATAAATAAACAAAATACCAATAAAAGAATGTGTATTTGTATAAAAATAAATATACAAAATACACATAAAATAACGTAAATTTGTATAAAACTATATACAAAAATACAGAGAAGTAATTAAATTTTGTATGAAAATATATACAAAACACACAAAAAAATAAATTTGAATTGAAATATATATACAAAATACATGAAATAAAGTAAATTTGTATCAAAATATTTATACAAATACACATATAATAACGTAAATTTGTATGAATATATAAACAAAATACACATTAAATAATGTAAATCCGTATAAAAATATATGTACAAAATACACATATAATCATGTATTCGTATCAAAATAAATAAACAAAATACCAATAAAATAATATAAATTTGTTTGAGTAAACGTGTGTTGCATATTTTTTCAATACAAATTTACCTTATTATATACGCATTTTGTATATTAATTTTAATATATATGTATTTGAATATATATTTTGATACAAATCTACATTATTTTATGTATTTTCTATATTTTTTTCGATTCAAATTTAACTTATTTTATGTGTCTTTTGTATATCTATTTTCATACAAATTTAATTATTTTTGTTTATTTTTGTATATAGTTTTATACAATTTTACGTTATTTTATGTGTATTTGGTATATTTATATTTATACAAGTAAACATTCTTTTATTGGTATTTAGTTTATTTACTTTGATACGAATTACATTATTTTATGTGTATTTTTATACATTTTTTATACGTATTTACTTATTTTATGTGTATTTTGTATATATATTTTTATAGAAATTTACGTTATTTTTTGTGTATTCGTATATATATTTTGTAACAAATTTACAATGTTATATGTATATTTTGCATATCTATTTCAATTCAAATTTATCTTATTATTTGTTCATTTTATATATTTATTTTTATACAAATTTAATTATTTTATGTGTATTTTTGTATATATATTTTCATAAAAAATGCGTTGTTTTATGGGTATTTTGCGTCTTTATTTTCATACAAATTTACATTATTTTATTAATATTCTGTGTATTTATTTTGATACTATTTTACATTATTCTATTTGTGTTTTGTATATATTTTTTATACATATTTACATTATTTAATGTGTATTTTCTATATATATTTCATACAAATTTACGTTATTTTAAGTGTATTTGTTTGTGTATGTTATTTTCATACAAACTTACATTATTTTATTTTCATAGAAATTTACTCTATTTTATGAGTATTCGTATATATATTTTGATACAAATTTACATTATTGATGTGTATTTTGCATATCTATTTAAATACAAATTAACTTTATTGTACGTGCATTTTGTATATTTATTTCAATTCAAATTTAATTATTTTATATGTATTTTTGTATATATTTTTTTATGCAAATATGCGTTATTATATGGATATTTTGCTTTTTTATTTTCCTACAAATTTACATTATTTTATTGATATTCTGTTTATTTATTTTGATACGTTATTTTATTGTGTGTACTCGTATATATTTTGATACAAATTTTATACAAATTCTTGTTATTTAATGTGTATTTGTATATATGTATTTTGATACAAATTTATATTATTTTATGTGTATTTTTACATATATTTCATTACAAATTTACCTTATTTTATGTTTATTTTGTATATTTTAAATTATTTTATGGGTATATTTGTATTTGTATTTAGGTTATTTTATGTGTATTTTCTATATATATTTTCATCCAAAATTACATTATTTTATTGGTATTTTCTTAATTTAATTCGATACGAATTTAGATTATTTCATAGGTATTTTGTATGCATATTTTTATACTCATATTTTTTTTTATACTCATATTTTTATGCAAATTTATTTGAAGTGCATTTTTGTACATATATTTTCATAGAAATTTGCGTTATTTTATGTGTTTTTTTTTTATATGTTTTTTCATACAAATTTATATTATTTCATTGGTATTTTGTTTATTTATTTTGATACGAATTACATGTTTATATGTGTATTTTGTACATATTTTTTATACGTATTTACATTATTTAATGTGTGTTTTGTTTATATATTTTCATACAAATTTACCTTATTATATGTGTATTTGTATAAATATTTTGATACAAATTTACTTTATTTTATGTATTTTGAATATATATATTTCAATTCAAATTTAGCTTATTTTGTGTGTATTTTGTATATCTATTTTCATACAAATTTAATTACTTTTGTGTATTTTTGTATATAGTTTTATTCAAACTTACGTTATTTTATGTGTATTTTGTATATTTATATTTATCCAAATACACATTCTTTTTTTGGTATTTTGTTTATTTATTTTGATACGAATTTACATTATTTTATGTGTAATTTGTATACATTTTTTTACACGTATTTACTTCATTTTATGTGTATTTTGCATATCTATTTTCAAACAAATTTAAATTATTTTTGTGTATTTTTGTATATATTTTTATACAAATTTTAGTTATTTTATTTGTTTTTTGTAGATATATTTTCCTACATATATACACTCTTTTATTGGAATTTTGTGTATTTATTTTGTTACGAGTTTACATTATTTTATGTGTATTTTGTATATATATTTTTCTACGTATTTAAATTATTTTATGTGTATTTTATATATACATTTTCATAAAAAATTACGTTATTTTATTGTGTGTATTCGTATATATTTTGAAACAAATTTTATACAAACTCATGTTATTTTATGTGTATTTGTATATATATTTTCATACAAATTTATATTATTTTATGTGTATTTTTACATGCTTATTTTGTATATTTATTTCATTCAATTTTAAATTATTTAATGCGTTTATTTATATTTGTATTTAGGTTATTTTATGTGTGTTTTCTATATATATTTTCATCCAAAATTACATTAATTTATTGTTATTTTCTTAATTTAACTCGATACGAGTTTAGATTATTTTATAGGTATTTTGTATACATATTTTTATACTCATTTACATTATCTAATGTGTATTTTGTATATATATTCTTTATGCAAATTAATTTTATATGCATTTTTGTACATATATTTTTATAGAAATTTGCGTTATTTTATGTGTATTTTGTATATGTTTTCTCATACAAATTGACTTTATTTAATTAGTTTTTTGTTTATTTATTTTGATACGAATGACATGATTATTTGTGTATTTTGTACATATTTTTTGTATACGTATTTACATTACTTAATGTGTATTTTGTTTATATATTTTTATACAAATTTACGTTATTATATGTGTATTTGTTAAATTTACTTTATTTTATGTATTTTGTATATATATTTCAATTCAAATTTAGCTTATTTTGTGTGTATTTTGTATATCTATTTTCATACAAATTTAATTACTTCTGTGTATTTTTGTATATAGTTTTATACAAATTTACGTTATTTTATGTGCATTTTGTATATTTATATTTATACAAATACACATTCTTTTATTGGTATTTTGTTTATTTATATTTATACGAATTTACATTATTTTATGTGTATTTGTGTACTTTTTCTATTCGTATTTACTTAATTTTATGTGTATTTAGTGTATATATTTTTATAGAAATCCACGTTATTATATGTGTATTCGTATATATATTTTGAAACAAATTTACATTGTTTTATATGTATTTTGCATATCTATTTCAATACAAATTTACCTTATTGTATGTGCATTTTGTATATCTATTTTAATACAAATTCAAATATTTTATGTGTATTTTGGTATATATAATTAAAAAAAAAAGCTATTTTATAGGTATTTTGCATCTGAGTTTTCATACAAATTTACATTATTTTATTAATATTCTGTGTATATATTTTGATACGACTTTATATTATACTATTTGTGTTTTGTATATATTTTTTTATACATATTTTCATTATTTAATGTGTATTTTTTATATATATTTTATACAAATTTACGTTATTTTAAGTGTATTTCTTTATATAATTTCATTCAAATTTACATTATTTTAAATGTATTTTGTATATGTATTTCAATACAAATTTACCTAATTTTATGTGTATTTTGTATATTTATTTTCATACAAATTTAAATTATTTTTGTGTTTTTTTGTATATAGTTTTATACAAATTTAGGTTATTTTATGTGTATTTTCTATATCTAGTTTCATACAAATACACATTCTTTTATTGATATTTTGTTTATTTATTTTGACGCGAGTTTACATTATTTAATGGCTTCCTTCAAATGAATAGACCATTTATTATTATTATTATTATTTTATTTCTATTTTGTTTATCTATTTTGATACGAATTACATGATTATATGTGTATTTTGTACATGTTTTTTATACGTGTTTACATTATTTAATGTGTATTTTGTTTATATATTTTTAAACAAATTAACGTTATTAAATGTGTATTTGTGTAAATATTTTGATACAAAATTACATTATTTTATGTATTTTGTATATACATTTCAATTCAAATTTAGCTTATTTTATTTTCATTTTGTATATATATTTTCATACAAATTTAATTACTTCTGTGTTTTTTTGTATATAGTTTAATACAAATTTACGTTTTTTATGTGTATTTTGTATATTTATATTTATACAAATACACATTCTTTTATTGGTATTTTGTTTATTTATTTTGATACGAATTTACATTATTTTATGTGTATTTTGAATACATTTGTTTATACGTATTTACTTCTTTTTATGTGTATTTTGTACATATTTTTATAGAAAGCTACGTTATTTTGTGTGTATTCCTATATATATTTTGAAACAAATTTACATTGTTTTATATGTATTTTGCATATCTATTTCAATACAAATTTACCTTATTGTATGTGCATTTTGTATATTTATTTTAATACAAATTCAAATATTTTATGTGTATTTTGGTATATATATTTTTATAAAAAAATGCGTTTCTTTATGGGTATTTTGCATCTTAATTTACATACAAATTTACATTATTTTATTAAGATTCTGTGTATTTATTTTGATACTATTTTACATTATTCTATTTGTGTTTTATATATATTTTTTTTTATACATATTTACATAATTTAATGTGTATTTTTTATATATATTTTATACAAATTTACGTAATTTTAGGTGTATTTTTTATATATTTTCATTCAAATTTAAATATTATTTTATGTGTTTTTTATATATGTATTTCAATACAAATCTACCTAATTTTATGTATATTTTGTACATGTATTTAAATACAAATTTATTTAACTATATGAGTATTTTGTATATCTATTTTCATAGAAATTGAAATTAGTTTTGTGTATTTTTGTATATATTTTTATACAAATATATTTTGTATATTTTTTTTCCTACATATATACGTTCTTTTATCGTAGTTTTTTTTATTTATTTTTATACGAATTTACATTATTTTAGGTGTATTTGATATGTATATTTTTATACTTATTTATATCATTTTATTTGTGTTTTGAATATATATTTTCATAGAAATTTACTTTATTTTATGGGTATTCGTATATATATTTTGATACAAATTTACATTATTTATGTTTATTTTTCATATCTATTTCAATACAAATTTACCATATTGTATGTGTATTTTGTATATTTATTTTAATACAAATTTAATTATTTTATGTGTATTTTTGTAAAAATATGCGTTATTATTTGGGTATTTTGCATCTTTATTTTCATACAAATTTACATTAATTTATTGATATTCTGTTTATTTATTTTGATACGATTTTACATTATTCTATGTGTATTTTGTATATATATTTTTATACACATTTACATTATTTAACGTATATTTTGTATATATATTTTATATAAATTTACGCTATTTTATGTGTATTTGTTTATATATTTTCATACAAATTTACAATATTTTATGTGTAATTTGTATATGAATTTCAATACAGATTTGCCTAATTTTATATGTATTTTGCATATCTATTTTCAAATAAATTTAAATTATTTTTATGTATTTTTTATATATTTTTATACAAATTTTAGTTATTTTATTTGTATTTTGTATTTATAATTTCCTACAAATATACATTCTTTTAGTGGAATTTTGTTCATTTATTTTCATAAGAATTTACATAATTTTATGTGTATTTTGTATTTATATTTTTCTACGTATTTACATTATTTTATGTGTATTTTTTATATATATTTTCATAAAAATTTACGTTATTTTATTGTGTGTATTCGTATATGTTTTGATACAAATTTACATTATTTTATGTTTATTTTGCATATATATTTCAATATTGATTTACCTTATTGTATGTGTATTTTGTATATTTATTTTAATAAAAAAATAATTATTTTATGTGTACTTTGTATACATTTTCTTATACGTATTTACTTCATTTAATGTGTATTTTCTATATAAATTTTTTTAGTAATCTACGTTATTTTATGTGTATTGGTATATATATTTTGAAGCAAATTTACATTGTTTTATATGTATTTAGCATATCTATTTCAATATAAATCTACCTTATTGTATGTGCATTTTGTATATTTATTGTAATACAAATTTAAATATTTTATTATTTTGGTATATATATTTTTATAAAAAGTTTTATATAAATTTAAAATATTTTATGTGTATTTTGTATATCTATTTTCATACAAATACACATTTTTTATTGATATTTTGTTTATTTATTTTGACGCGAATTCACATTATATAATGTGTATTGTGCATATATATTTTTATACGTATTTACGTCATTTCATGTGTATTTTGTATATATATTTCTATAGAAATATATGTTATTTTATGTGTTTTCGTATATATATTTTGAAACAAATATACATTGTTTTATGTGCATTTTGCATATTTTTTCAATATAAATTTACCTTATTGTACGTGCATTTTGAATACTAATTTTAATACAAATTTAATTATTCTAAGTGTATTTTTGTATATGTATTTTCATAAAAAAATGCTTTATTTTATGGGTATTTTGCATCTTTATTTTCATGCAAATTTACATTATTTTATTGATATTCAGTGTATTTATTTTGATACGATTTTACATTATTCTATGTATATTTTGTATATATATTTCATACAAATGAACGTTATTTTATGTGAATTTGTTTTCATTTCATACAAATTTACATTATTTTATATGTATTTTGTACATGTATTTAAATACAAATTTAACTAATTATATGTGTATTATGTATATCTATTTTCATACAAATTGAAATTAATTTTGTGCATTTTAGTATATATTTTTATTCAAATTTTCGTAATTTTATGTGAATTTTGTATATTTATTTTCCTGCAAATATACGTTCTTTTATCGGAATTTTGATACGAATTTTCATTATTTTAGGTGTATTTGATATATATATTTTTATACTTATTTACATAATTTTATATGTATTTTGAATATATATTTTCATAGAACTTTACTCTATTTTATGTGTATTCGTATATATATTTTGATTCAAATTTACATTATTTATGTGTATTTCGCATATCTATTTCAATACAAATTTTCTTTATTGTATGTGCCTTTTGTATATTTATTTTGATGCAAATTTAATTATTTTATGTGTATTTTTGTATATATATTTTTAAACAAATATGCGTTATTATATGGGTATTTTGCATCTTTATTTTCATACAAATTTACATTATTTTATTGATTGTCTGTTTATTTATTTTGATACGATTTAACGTTATTCTGTGTATTTTGTATATATATTTTTAGACATATTTACATTATTTAATGTATATTTTGTACATATAATTTATGGAAATTTACGTTATCTTATGTGTATTTGTTTATATATGATCATACAAATTTACATTATTTTATGTGAATTTTGTAAATGTATTTCAATAAAAATTTGCCTAATTTCATTTGTATTTTGAATATCTATTTTCAAACAAATTTAGACTATTTTTGTGTATTTTTGTATTATTTTTATACAATTTTTTTTATTTTATTAGTATTTTGTATATATATTTTCCTACACATATACATTCTTTTAGAGGAAATTTTGTTTATTTATTTTGATACGAATTTACATTATTTTATGTGTATTTTGTACATATATTTTTCTATGTATTTACATTATTTTATGTGTATTTTATATATATATTTCAATAAAAATCTACCTTATTGTATGTGTATTTTGTATATTTATTTTAATACAAATTTAATCATTTTATGTGTATTTTTGCATATATTTTTTTTTAAATATGAGATATTTTATGGGTATTTTGCATCTTTAATTTTATAAATTTTTACATTACGTACATATCTTTTATACGTATTTACATTATTTAATGTGTATTTTGTTTATTTATTTTTATACAAATTTACGTTATTATATGTGTATTTGAATATATATTTTGATACAAATTTACATTATTTTATGTATTTTCTATATTTATTTCAATCCAAATTTAGCTTATTTTATGTGTCTTTTGCATATCTATTTTCATACAAATTTAATTATTTTTGTTTATTTTTGTATATAGTTTTATACAATTTTACGTTAATTTATGTGTATTTTGTATATTTATATTTATACAAGTAAACATTCTTTTATTGGCATTTAGTTTATTTATTTTGATACGAGTTTACATTATTTTATGTGTATTTTGTATACATTTTCATATACGTATTTACTTCATTTTATGTGTATTTTGAATATATATTTTATAGAAATCTACGTTATTTTATGTGTATTCGTATGTATATTTTGAAACAAATTTACATTGTTTTATATGTATTTTGCATATCTATTTCAATACAAATTTACCTTATTGTATGTACATTTTGTATAATTATTGTAATACAAATTTAAATATTTTATGTGCATTTTGGTATATATATTTTCATAAAAAATGCGCTGTTTTATGGGTATTTTGCATCTTTATTTTCATACGAATTTACATTCTTTTATTAATATTCTGTGTATTTATTTTGATACTATTTTACATTATTCTATTTGTGTTTTGTATATATTTTTTTATACATATTTACATTATTTAATGTGTATTTTCTATATATATTTCATACAAATTTTCGTTATTTTAAGTGTATTTGTTTATATATTTTTATTCAAATCTACATTATTTTATGTGTATTTTGTATATGTATTTCAATAGAAATTTACCTAATTTCATGTGTATTTTGAATATATATTTTATACAAGTTTTAATTATTTTTTGTGTATTTTTGTATAGAGTTTTATACAAATTTTCATACAAATACACGTTCTTTTATTGATATTTTGTTTATTTATTTTGATGCGATTTTACATTATTTAATGTGTATTGTGTATATATATTTTTATACGTATTTACGTCATTTCATGTGTATTTTGTATATATATTTCTATAGAAATATACGTTATTTTATGTGTATTCGTATATATATTTTGAAACAAATATACATTGTTTTATATGCATTTTTCATATTTTTTCAATACAAATTTACCATATTGTACGTGCATTTTGTATATTAATTTTAATACAAATTTAGCTATTCTATGTGTATTTTTGTATATATATTTTTATAAAAATATGCTTTATTTTATGGGTATTTTGCATCTTTATTTTCATACAAGATTACATTATTTTATTGATATTCTGTGTATTTATTTTGATACGATTTTACATTATTCTATGTATATTTTGTATATCTATTTTATACCTATGTACGTTATTTTATGTGAATTTGTTTTCTTTTCATACAAATTTACATTATTTTATGTGAATTTTGTACATGTATTTAAATACAAATTTAACTAATTATATGTGTATTTTGTATATATATTTTCATACAAATTGAAATTAATTTTGTGTATTTTTGTATATATTTTTATTCAAATTTTCGTAATTTTATGTGTATTGTGTATATTTATTTTCCTACAAATATACGTTCTTTTATCGGAATTTTATTTATTTATTTTGATACGAATTTTCATTTTTTTAGGTGTATTTGATATATATATATATATATTTTTATACTTATTTACATAATTTTATATGTATTTTGAATATATATTTTCATAGAAATTTACTCTATATGTATATGTATAGAAAATACACATGAAATAATCTAAATTCGTATCGAAATAAATGAACAAAATACCGATAAAATAATGTAATTTTAAATGAAAATATATATAGAAAATACACATAAAATAACGTAAATACAACTAAATATATACACATAAAATGATTTGAATTTGAATGAAAATAGATATAAAAATAAACTTAAAATAAGGCAAATTTATAATGAAATATATATACAAAATACACATAAAATAATGTAGATTTGTTTCAAAATATATATACGAATACACATAAAATAACGTAGATTTCTATAGAAATATATATACAAAATACATATGAAATGTTGTAAATACGTATGAAAATATATATACAAAATACACATTAAATAATGTAAATTCGTGTCAAAATAAATAATTAAAATATCAATAAAAGAATGTGTATTTGTATGAAAATACATATACAAAATACACATAAAATAACGTAAATTTGTATAAAACTATATATAAAAATACACAAAAATAAGTTAAATTTGTATTATAATAAATATACAAAATACACATAAAATTAGGTAAATTTGTAAAGAAATACATATACAAAATACACATAAAATAATGTAAATTTGAAAGAAAATATATAAACAAATACACTTAAATTAACATAAATTTGTATAAAATATATATAAAAAATACTCATTAAATAATGTAAATATGTATAAAAAATATATATACAAAACACAAATAGAATAATGTAAAATCGTATTAAAATAAATACACAGAATGTAAATAAAATAATGTAAATTTGTATGAAAATAAAGATGCAAAATACCCATAAAATAGCGCATTTTTTTATAAATATACAAAATACACATGAAAGGATGTAAATACGTATAAAAATTTATATACAAAATACACATTAAATAATGTAAATTCGCGTGAAAATAAATAAACAAAATGTCAATAAAGGAATGTGTATTTGTATGAAAATAAATATACAAAATACACATAAGATAACATAAATTTGTATAAAACTATATACAAAAATACACAAAAATAATTTAAATTTGTATGAAAATAAATATACAAAATACACATAAAATTAGGTAAATTTGTATTGAAATACATATACAAAATACATATAAAATACTGTAAATTTGAATGAAAATACATAAAGAAATACACTTAAAACAACGTAAATTTGTATAAAAAAATATATACAAAACACAAATAGAATAATGTAAAATCGTATCAAAATAAATACACAGAATATTAATAAAATAATGTAAATTTGTATGAAAATAAAGAGGCAAAATACCAATAAAATAACGCTTTTTTTTTTAAATATATATACAATATACAAATATATATATTTGTATGAAAATAAATATACAAAATACACATACAATACGGAAAATCTGTATTGAAATAGATATGCAAAATACATATAAAACAATGTAAATTTGTTTCAAAATATATATACGAATACACATAAAAAAACGTAGATTTGTATAAAAATATATATACAAAATACACGTAAAATGAAGTAAATACGAATAAAAAAATGTATACAAAATACAAATAAAATAATGTACATTCGTATCAAAATAAATAAACAAGATACCAATAAAAGAATGTGTATTTGTATAAATATAAATATACAAAATACACATAAAATAACGTAAATTTGTATAAAACTATATACAAAAATACACAGAAGTAATTAAACTCGTATGAAAATAGATATACAAAATACAGATAAAATAAGCTAAATTTGAATTGAAATGTATATACAAAATACATAAAATAATGTAAATTTGTATCAAAATATTTATAAAAATACATATAATAACGTAAATTTGTTTAAAAATATATAAACAAAATACACATTAAGTAATGTAAATACGTATAAAAAATATGTACAAAATACACATATAATCATGTAATACGTATCAAACTAAATAAACAAAATAGCAATAAAATAATGTAAATTTGTATGAGAAAACTTATACAAATACATATAAAATAACGTTAATTTCTATAAAAATATATGTCCAAAAATGAACGTAAAATAAGTTAACTTTGGATAAAAATATATATACAAAACACACATTAAATAATGTAAATGCGTACATAAAATAACCTAAATTTGTATAAAACTATATACAAAAATACACAAAAATAATTTAAATTTGTATGAAAAGAAATATACAAAATACACATAAAATTAGGTTAATTTCTATTGAAATACATATACAAAATACACATAAAATAATGTAAATTTGAAAGAAAATATATAAACAAATACACATATAATAACGTAAATTTGTATGAAATATATATACAAAATACACATTAAATAATGTAAATATGTATAAAAAAATATATACAAAACACAAATAGAATAACGTAAAATCGTATCAAAATATATACACAGAATATTAATAAAATAATGTAAATTTGTATGAAAATTAAGATGCAAAATACCTATAAAATAACGCATTTTTTATAAAATTATTGATACCAAAATACACATAAAATAATTGAATTTGTATCAAAATAAATATACAAAATGCACATACAATAAGGTAAATTTGTATTGAAATAGATATGCAAAATACATATAAAATAATGTAAATTTGTTTCAAAATATATATGCGAATACACATAAAATAACGTAGACTTCTATAAAAATATATATACAAAATACACATAAAATTAAGTAAATACGTATACAAAAATGTATACAAAATACACATAAAATAATGTAAATTCGTATAAATATAAATAAACAATATAGCAATAAAATAATGTGTGTTTGTATAAATATAAATATACAAAATGCACATAAAATAACGTAAATTTATATAAAACTATATACATAAAATAACGCAAATTTCTATAAAAATATATGTACAAAAATGAACATAAAACAAATTTGCATAAAAATATATATACAAAACACACATTAGATAATGTAAATGAGTATAAAAATATGTATACAAAATACCTATGAAATAATCTAAATTCGTATCGAATTAAATTAAGAAAATACCAATAAAATAATGTAATTTTGGATGAAAATATATATACAAAATACACATAAAATAACCTAAATACAAAAACAAATATACACATAAAATATTGTATTTTGTATATACATTTCAATTAAAATTTAGCTTATTTTATCTGTATTTTGTATATCTATTTTCATACGAATTTAATTGCTTCTGTGTATTTTTGTATAGTTTTATACAAATTTACGTTATTTTATGTGTATTTTGTATATTTATATTTATACAAATACACATTCTTTTATTGGTATTTTGTTTATTTATTTTGTTACGAATTTACATTTTTTTATGTGCATTTTGTATACATTTTCTTATACGTATTTACTTCATTTTATGTGTATTTTGTATATATATTTTTATACAAATCTACGTTATTTTATGTGTATTCGTATATATATTTTGTATATCTATTTTCATTCGTATCAAAATAAATAAACAAAATAGCAATCAAATAATGTAAATTTGTATGAGAAAACATATACAAATACACATAAATTAACGCAAATTTCTAAAAAAATATATGTACAAAAATGCACATAAAATAAAGTAAATTTGCATAAAAATATATATACAAAACACATATTAAATAAAGTAAATGCGTACATAAAATAACCTAAATTTGTATAAAATTATATACAAAAATACACAAAAATATTTAAAATTTGTATGAAAAGAAATATACAAAATACACATAAAATTAGGTAAATTTGTATTGAAATACATATACAAAATACAGATAGAATAATGTAAATTTGAATGAAAATATATAAACAAATACACTTAAAATAACGTAAATTTGTATAAAATATATATGCAGGATACACATTAAATAATGTAAATGTGTATAAAAAAATATATACAAAAAAGAAATAGAATAATGTAAAATCCTATCAATATAAATACACAGAATATCAATAAAATAATGTAAATTTGTATGAAAAGAAAGATTAAAAATTCCAATAAAATATCGCATTTTTTATAAAAATATATATACCAAAATACACATAAAATATTTAAATTTGTATTGAAATAAATATACAAAATGCATATACAGTAAGGTAAATATGTATTGAAAGAGATATTCAAAAATACATATAAAACAAAGTAAATTTGTTTCAAAATATATATACGAATACACATAAAATAACGTAGATTTCTATAGAAATATATATACAAAATACAAGAAATTAAGTAAATACGTACAAAAATATATATACAAAATACATATCTAGGTAAATTCGTGTCAAAATAAATAAACAAAATATCATGAAAAGAATGTTTATTTGTATGAAAATAAATAATAGATAATAAATTTGTATGAAATATATATGCAAGATACTCATTAAATAATGTAAATATGTATAAAAAATATATATACAAAAAAACAAATAGAATAATGTGAAATCGTATCAATATAAATACACCGAATATTAATAAAATAATGTAAATTTGTATGAAAATAAAGATGCCAAATTCCCATCAAATAGCGCATTTCTTAAAAAAAATATATATACCAAAATACACATAAAATATTTAAATTTGTATTGAAATAAATATACAAAATGCACATACAATAAGGTAAATTTGTATTAAAAGAGATATGCAAAAATACATATAAAACAATGTAAATTTGTTTCATAAAATATATACGAATACACATAAAATAACGTAGATCTCTATAAAAATATATATACAAAATACACATAAAATTAAGTAAATACGTATAAAAATAGATATACAAAATACACATAGAATAATGTAAAATTGTTTCAAAAAAAAAAAAAATATGTAAATAAAATAATGTAAATTTGTATGAAAATAAAAATGCAAAATACCCATAAAATAAAGCATATTTTTTTAAAAACACATATACAAAAATACACATAGCATAGTTAAATTTGTATTAAAATTAACATACAAAATGCATATAGAATAAGGTAAATTTGTATTGAAAAAATATGCAAAATACACATAAAACAGTGTAAATTTATTTCAAAATCTATATACGAATACTCATAAATCAACGTAGATTTCTAAAGAAACATATATACAAAATACACATCAAATGATGTAAACACGTAT